>NW_022202841.1:0-3474 GCF_009176525.2 Contarinia nasturtii | reverse complement strand
CACAATTAAAATTATTCAGCAAATGAACTATATGGACAGTGTATGTTCAATGTCTTTTGGGAAATAAATACAAGGTGCGTCTCAAAGTAAACAGGACTTTGTGTATAAAAAAATGGTTTTTGAAATATCTAATTCGTTGGACTTTCAAAATTTAACACAAAAGTTGATTATTTTTTGTTCGAAATTCATTTTTGTACCGATAAAAAAACATACTGACATATCAGACGCAATTACTCCGCTTCCAGTAAACCAAATATCATGAATTTTTTACTGGAAGTCGGAAAATGATGTACCTTTCCAACGAGCTAAGTCACATATAGGTGTTGCCACCCGAAAATGCTCTATACACAAACTCCTCCCGTGTAGTATACGGGCGCTAATTTGAAGTCGCAGGCACTCTTATTCGCGCTATCGGAGATTCCTCTTTAAACATTTTCGCATAAAGACACAGCAACAGAATATGAGTTTTGCATACAGTACATACAGTCGACAGAGTCACTTACTAGCATAGCACACAATATGAATAGTATGCACAATGTGCATAGTGTGCTATGATATTGAGCGACTCTGTGGACTGTATGTACAGTATACATAACTCATATTCGGTTGCTGTGTCTTTATGCGAAAATGTTTAAAGAGAAATCCTCGATAGCGCGACAAAATATTTTGCGCTCTCGGTCATTCCTCTTCCAAAGCGCAAATAAGAGCGCCTGCGACTTCCATTTAGCGCCCGTATACTACACGGGCTGTTACTTTTCCGCACACCCACTGTAAAAAACGATTTTTAGCAATTTCAAATTTTTGAGCTGATTGCAATACTTTACTGCACAGAGTGTTCGGAAAAGTGATAGACTCAAAGGTCTGGTCCAAAAATGTTTAAGGTCAAATTAAAAAAAATGCCACCAGATGTTCATTGCTTACCATTCCCAGTAGCGTTGAAAAATACTTCCGATGCTTCTCTGCAGTGAAGGTTTTTTCGAAGATTATGAATGAATAAAAACGGTTTTTTAGTTATTTATTGGTTGTAAAAACACTTGTACTTACTTATATTTGGCTTGCCTGAATCGATTGACTGAAATTGATCAAAATTCATTAGTTTGCGATTGACATGTATTAAATTTCATCAGAAATGCATAGCTTTGGCATAGATATAAATATAATTATTTTGTATTTTATCGTGCTAACAAATAACTTATTGAAAAACGAATAGAAAAACGAATTTTGGGGTAACTGGAATACTTTACTCTAGGGGAAAATATCGAATAAAATAAGTTACGAATATGCTGCGTATAAGAATATAAACCGCATATACGGAAGAATATTTGCAAATAATATTTGCAAATAACTCCGTATATATGTGGTTTATACGCAAATATGCAGCGTATATGCGGCATACTTGCGATGTCTTCATCTATTTGTAGTATATTCAGTAAAAAAATACTTGCGTATAAACCGTATAAACATATCGATAATTCCCCCTAGACTTTACTGCACACAGTGGGTGTGCGGAAAAGTAAAAAACGACATCTGGAAGTGTTTGTATTCAATTATGTAAGTGATGTATGTTTTTGTTATTAATTTAATTTAATATTTGTTTTGCTCTCAATTGGTGTTCTCTGCAGAGCTGTCAACGAACAGCAACGAACGATTCGTTGACAGCTCTGGTTGAATGAGATATGAAAAAATTACTGAGCACAAAAACGAGTTAAATTTTTTTCAAGCGATCTTTTGCTCTAAACAAAAATATATTCCTTTTCTAAGCTAACCAAAAATATGTAGTGTGTCTTCATCATTTCATATTTTCCTACTAACACCTTACGAACAACGAACGAACGTCACAAACATTTGAATTTCTACGAGCGAATGGACAAAATAACAATATTTTTTTCTTACGACGAACGAAAAATCGTTCCGTTTGTTGATAGCAATTACGGTTAATAATTTTCTTGTTGAATGAAATTTACCTTGATTGCGATGACTTTCAATGCCACTGGTCCCAGAGAGAGCAAAATATAGAATCAACACACCCAATGACTTCATTTTTCACAATAAAACGTTATTCGATGCTTTTCACTAAATGCAAACAACAAAGCAGTATGAACTGAAATAAAGAAATACATCTTTTTGAACCTTAACTTTTCATGATTGATCGCAGAGAATAAAGCAGACTGATGGCCGAATTCGATGCTTGAATTTAAGCATTTCTAATCGGCGACACATAACCACTGATACCGCCTTTTTCACATTTAACGTTGAAGATAGACATTATACGTGCATTATGATGGCCACATATTCCATTTAATCAATATAAACAATCGTATGGGACAATCTCGGTTGTTATGAATATATTAATAAATTCAATAACACTTCAACAAAACACACATTGTGCATCTATTCCAGTGGATGAAACATATGTACACGATTCAGCGATTCAACGTGACCACAGTGCAATTATTTTGTAAACATCTTAACCCCCCGAATGTCTTTATAAATATGCATTTTCAGTATATCTATGAATCTTTGTGGTGTCGAATGCAAGAAATGAATAATATCGATCAAAACTCATAAAGGATAAGTTTGTATGTGAGCTCTTGTTAATTTAGTAAAAGCTCGTTTTAGTCGCCGAAAATATTTCTTTCACTTTTATTTATATTTTGAAATCATTTCATTTCAGTGAAAGACTAAGTTATACCGCACATTTTCTTTTCAAAACAAAATTTATGTCTTCGAAGAACATAAAATCAATCCAATTCGATACTCTGATTACTTAAATCTCTAGACCAAATTACACATCCGGATAAAGAAATCAAAAAACTAACAAAATTCCCTTGGTGGAATGTTCAACAGTTGAATAACACTTCGAAATTGAACGCAAACTACTGCACCTTGTCGAGCGATCTACATTTATATCATCGAAAAGCATTGATAATGAAATGAAACTGCACAATATTATTGAATGCTTGTAATGTGTGCTCATATTGGATTGATTTAATGTCATATTTGCAATATGCATGGATTTGTATGCGGAACTTTGAACTGGCGATAAGAAATCTGTTAAGCATTGATTGGGATTGAGATCATTTTATTTTAACTCTTTATTCAGGCGTCAATTTATTATGAAACAGATGTTGAACTCTACAATTGTTTGTTAGTTTACATATCTAAATGAATTTCAAATAGATGAGAGAAAACAATAGGAATTTACCATGTTTTTTTTGCGACAGAAAAAAAGCTCAACAAATAATCCTTATTATAATAATCCTTTTCTTCTCGGCTGCGGAAATTCCCAAAAGTGTCATGACTTTGTTATTTACAAAGTTGAAAGAAAAATAAATATATAATCGAAAATTAGAATCCAAAATGTTTCAACTATTTCGTAATTGACAATAAGACACATCAAATCACTATATAATAAAGAGTCTTACGGGAGTAAGACGAACTTTTCCGCACGGTGGTAGTTGCGTATTTTATTAA
>NW_022202840.1:0-2224 GCF_009176525.2 Contarinia nasturtii | reverse complement strand
AATACAAAGAGGAATGTGCGTTAGTTCGTATGTTTATGCACAACCAATACACATACATATACAACGTATTTGGATAAGTGTGAACTTTAGTGTGCTGATGCTGATGGCTTCGTGTCTAATTGATACTTTAGAATAATTTATTAACGATATTAGCTCTCGATACAGTTTTCTTTTGTAATTCAAAGTCTCTTTCATCTAACCATTTATTTGACGCGTTGACGATGACGATGGTGATGGGAAATGACTTTAATTTAATATGAAACGGTCACTCACTCGTATCGATAATCGAGTGAAATATAACAAAATCATGATATCATTCGCTCGTAAAGAGGAACATCCTAATAACCGAAACAATTACATCGAATGCTACATTTCGGTTTCTGGCAAATGCACTTTTTTTTAACATCTCTCTTTTGTGTTTGGCTTTATTTTCCACCGAATGCTAACCGAATAATGGCGTGTATATTATGCGTTATGCTACATAAAACTGTCGAATCACGCCTATAATTGACGGCCAAAGCAAACGGCAACAGCATCATAAAATAAATACGGCGAGGGTAATAACCTTGGCTGTGGGATCCCCTGATCATGAATCAGGTGTTTTTTTGCGAAAAAAATATAAACTGAGATGTCACGGCTCAACGGCGAAGTATCAAAAATGGGAAAAATTTGGATTTTTATGATTTTTTTTGAATTTTTGTGTAAGGCATAAAAATACACTATACTTTCCTAGGGGCTTAATACGGCAAAAAAATTCACAGGAATTCACGTAAATTCACACTTTTGAATCGAGTGGTTATTGATGAGTTCGGTGAATTCGTCTGAATAGAATGAAATGTATCAAAGTAAAAGAGTGAGGTTATGATAACCGCAATATTTTTTAATTTATTATTTTTTCAATATTTTCGATTGTTTTCGATAGGAAATCGCTCAAAATTGAAAATAAAATTAATTTTTATTAAAAAAATATTAAAAACATTTACAATTTTGTTACACAAAATATAAATATTGCAGTAATTGCCAGCAGAAACTATTCACCACTATCTCACATATTTGAATGAAATCGCCGTAGAATTCACCGAAATTCATTCGTTTGCAGAAAAATTCAGTTAATTTAGATATTATTATAGACTTCAGTCGTTGAAAATTTTGAATTAAGCCCCTAGATACTTTCAGTATGGCTTATTTTTATGCTTAAATCATCAGAACAGAACCCAAATAACACATTGCAAAAGAAAAAAATCCATGCAAAGTTAAAAAATGGTACCTTCACCATGAAGTGACAATTCATCGAATTCATACGAAAAATCTCAAAAATTCCAATTTTCAAATGATGCATTTCTAAAAAAAAAGGGTAAATTGAAGGGTCCGTGATCCGGAATGATCAATAATTGTCTGAAAATGATGTGCGCAATATTTAATCTTTCTAACACAGCGGTAATTCATATAAGAAATGAATGGGTCAAAATAAAAATCCGACTTGTACGCAGAGTCTATAAAAGTGGAACATGGAGTTTTTTTACATAGTTTATTTGTTGTAATACAACAACAATTCTATGTAAAAAAAAAAACGCTGTGTTCCACTTTTATAGACTCTGCGTACAAGTCGGATTTTTATTCTGACCCATTCAAATTCATTTTCGGTACCAAGTGGTGACTTCATCGAAATATACGTTTATCATCGAAATATACGTTTATATACAAAAAAAGTATGTATTTACGCATTTTAAACGTCCATATTGCCGTGAAAAATCCGATATGCCTGTATAACTCTAACAATTCGGTAGCACAATAATTTTGAAGACATTTAGTGGAGTTAAACATGTCTTTATAATGAATTTTCCAATTTTTTTGTGGAAAATTCAATTTTGTAGGAAATATACACTTTCAGGATGATAATGGGATTCAAGTGACCTAATCATAACCAGTAAGGCAAATGCTGCAAGAGCTTTCAAGTTTTCGAGGTACAGGATCCCATTCCATTCATTCATATGACAATGTGATCCACTCGGATAGTATACTATACTGCACTATTACTAAAGATCAGATGTTATCAGACAATATATTTAGATTTCGTCATCTGGATATTTCAGCTCATCTGGATAACGTTGGGCGATGATACGAAATGAAAACAATAGAAGTGATTGTTGTATTGTATAGGTATAAAAATACTACCATAACTATAACAATCACTTCTATTGTTTTCATTTCGTATCATCGCCTA
>NW_022202839.1:0-2442 GCF_009176525.2 Contarinia nasturtii | reverse complement strand
GTAGTTTTATACATTAAGCTATGGAATAGTAAGATATATATATATATCTGTTTGTTCAGTGATTTTAGAGAAAACCAGAAAAGATAGAGAGTTGGAGACACCCACGGTACCAAATTGTTTTAGATTCCTTATAAAATTACCTTTCGAATGGTATATAAGTTATGGAGTTTCCGGCAGGTTTGATGGCGTTTTACGCTGGCCGTTTGGCCGAAATATGAAAAATTGTGAGAAAAATCGGCTTCCGAATCTTATTGCAAGCAACCCAGTTCTATGATTTTGATGAAACTTTGCCAGATGAAGCCCTCTTTCCAACGGTATATAGCTTATTAGCCAATCAAACTTGTGAATGTGTTTCCCAGGTGGCCGTTTGAGGCCAAATTAGCAGTGATTAGAATGTGTATTGATAGTACGATATGAAAAGTGTGCTATTGGTACATTTTTATTTTGTGACATCACAAATTTGTCTTTGCGGCTCTACTCCGTTTATGCTTTGAAGAAGATCCTATAAAAAGATAGATAAAAGAGAATAGTAATAATATAGATAAAAGAGAATACAAAAAAACGCAAGGGGGTAGACACATGGAATAGGATTAGATTTTTAGTATAAAAATTCGAGAAAATAAAGTGGAATAGATAATTCAGTAGGTGGATTCACATGGATTCACTAATGCCATGTATGGAATAGCGAAAATGGATTAGATTCAATGTTTTTGTAATCGATAGTACAGAATTCAATCAAAGCATTGAACTTTTTCTGAGATAGTAATTTGTTCTTTTTTGAAATATTTTTTAGTTTAAAAGTCGAATATAAATTTACAAAACTATAGATCTCTCAAAATTTTATTGATGAAAAAAATCATTTGAATTATCAATAACAAAATGTTATACTCCAGTGTCGATAAATAAGCTTTCAACAAAGTGAATAGCGGCAAAATGTGACATCATATTTTAGAATGAAATGATGGATTGGTGGAATAGTAGGATTAGTGTTTATATATTGGAATCATGGTTTAATCGTCTGTGTCTCCCCCCTAGCAAAAACGATGTTTGGTATGAAATTAGATGGAAAAATACAATTTTATACGACAAGTCATCTAGTTTTCATTGTATTACTCTCTGTGTGTAGTATCACGATATATCGCCAGCAAATTAGTGAAAATATTTGCAAAGTCAACTTTCAAGGTGAAATTTATTGCGGTAAAAATCACATTTTACCATGTGAAAAAATTCCCTCATGTTAAAATGGCATTTTCCTCTGATTACTTTGAATTTTAACATCTGAGTTTTCTGAGAGTAGTTTATGGGGTTTACTGCCTTTTTGAAGCTCAACTCCATAGGTGGCAGTATAGCCAAAATGAGAAAAATATAGGTAAAGTACATTTTCGAGCTTTATTGCAAGCAACCTAGTTCTATGATTTTGATTAAATTTCGTCAGATGATAGCTCCCAAAGTCCTCTTTCTAACGCTATATAGCTTATTAGCCAATTAAACTTGTGAAGAGTTTTGGAATTTCAATTTAATTATGGCATTGACAAAAACCTTAGAGAAAAACGAAATCCATGTGATGCATTTATTAGGTAGTTCTGGACGTTCTCATTTCAGTAATTGAATTGAACGATTTCACCATTTATGGATCATCAGTGCATCTTATAAGAAAACCATCTATATAATTTATAGGATTTACTAACTTTTTGAAGTGGGAGCGTTGAGGCAATATGAGGAAAATATTGGCAAAATCAATTTTCAAGGTGTAATTTATTTTAAAAAAATTGTGGCGAAAAATTCAAAATATGAATGTCGAGTAGTTTGTTTTTCTTAGTAGTACGGTTCCATGTTTCACATTAAGCTCTACGGCCAAAAACTGGCAGTGTATTATGCCACACACACAAGCATCACATGTACGCTTAAAGTGGTCATCACAGAAACGAAGCTGAGCATGCGCACATGTATTAGTATTTTCATACACAGCATGTTTCGTTCTTCTGTTATAAAGTGTGATGTTTGTCTGTATATATGGTTTCTATATGTTTACTCCATGAAATCGACGACAGTTAAAAAATGAATTCAAAAAAATTGTTTTAATATTTTACCTGAGGATATTTCAAATGGACGGGATTAGACTTGAACCCTTTTTAAATTTATATCGAGAGTCAAGCGCAATAAGGGCACACTATATAAACGCCATCTATTAATAACCGACTAACTACAATGTAAATCAAACGTATCTGTTTCCCCTTTTTATTTACTCCCTTCCCCTCTCGCTATACTTTTACATTGTAGTTAGTCTGTTTTACAAAGATGTCGTTTCTGTGTAAGATGTGTGACGTCACAATGTATTTATATGGATAGCGCTTGACTCTCGATTTATATTAAACTATTTAATTTGAACCAATCAATATTGGTTGGTTAAAAAATTCGCAACAGATGGGGAACAAGAGATGA
>NW_022202838.1:0-8229 GCF_009176525.2 Contarinia nasturtii | reverse complement strand
GAAAAAACAACAACAATAGCACGGCCACACAGAGCTGTACATCTATGCGTGCTGATGCATACATACACATATACGCTTTCTTCATTCCATTGTTATACGTATCTCACTGGTCAACAGATCTATCTAGCCATGTTACTGTTGTTGTTTTTTTTCTCTTTTTCGATTCAATTCATTGTAACTAAATTGAGTTCAACTATGGAATACAAGATGGCACAGATGAGGGGAATTCGCATTTTGTCTCTTCATAGGCTTAGCCGGTTGTGGAAAACTGAGCATACATGTCTCTTCGAATTTTTCGATTTCGTCGCGCAAGTGCCTGGGGTCTGGGTTCGAAAAAAAGTGGAATGCACTTTTTCAGTTTTTCATTGAAGGGCCTACTTTCTGTGCATATGAAAGGTGAGTTAATGATCTATATGTCGTTGGATAGCTACGAACCTCAGCTATCCAGATCTGACGTCAGATTGGAAAAAATTTCCAAAATGATCGCTAGATGTCGCGGCATGTGTTGTTTTTTTGGAAAAATGACAATGACTTTTTTCACACCGACCAAAATTAAAAAAACTGCATTCATTTTTTTTTTTCGTGAAAAACTGAGCGTTTTTTGGGAACTAAATTTGTGATGTTTTGGTGTATGTGTCATATCTGGGAAAATTCGTTGCAAAAAAAATTTTCGATTCCTAAATTAAAAAAAAATTTCGAAGTTTTTCGATTTTTGGAGAATTTCTAGATTATGGTACACGGGGTGTTTTTCAACAAAGATACGTCATTTTTGGCTCTTTGGCAAGATATTGAGCTCCTCTAGAGCATACAGCGAAGAAATTTTGAAAAAAATTCAGTGGATATGGTTCAATCCATTTATGACCATACTATATCGATGAAAATCGTAATTTTGTTAAAAAAAAGGTGTGAATAACGATTATTCTTATCATAGATTGAAAGAGCACCCAATTTTGAACCAATGTGCACATTTTTTGGAACCAACATTTTTCAAAATTGGTCAAAGTTGAAAAAAGTGTATATTTGGCCGACCACCTTTTTAAGATTTTTTAATAATTGTTTTGATTTTTAGAGATAATCGGCCTGGAAACTACACCTTGAAATGATATTGAGGGCTTTATTCAATTGAAGAAAATGAATTAAAACATTGGTACAATTAGTTTTGAATAGATTTGGTAACCATACATACTAACTACAAATTCACCGTAGTTTACAAAAACATACTAACTACAAATTCACCGAAGTTTACAAAAACAATTGAAAATGCAAACAAAAATTTCGAGAGCAAACAGAAAACTCTAATTTAATGTAAAAACAAATGATAAAAGTATGGCAGAAAGCAAAAAAAAAAATTGGCGTGCATTGCAAGAAATCGATTAACATAAATATTTTTGATTTCCGATGTGATGAATATCAATATACGAATGCGATAAAAGGACATAATTAAAGAATATAAAAAATTGAGGCGAGCATAGCGAGCAAAATTTTTTTGTAGATTTCAAACAGAAAAATTAAATTTAATGTTAAAACAAATGATACCCATATGAAACCTTAACGCTATGCGCGTCAAATCGACGTTATTCGACGCTATTCTATGTGTCTATATGAAATTGTACATTATGTTTTACAGTGCCTGCGCCGTCTACTGTGATTGAGTCGCAATTCAATACACAAAACATAACAGGCAACGCGCGCACATAAACGGAGTTCGTGTGTTACTGTGTATAAGGCCGCATGCTTGCACAGCACTGTAAAACATAATGTACAATTCTATATACACATGGAATAGCGTCGAATAACGTCGATTTGACGCGCATAGCGTTGAGGTTTCATATGGGTATAAGTAAAAAACACTTCTTTGGAAGTTCTCACTGTGACGCAATACTGCACATCAAATCTGAAAATGATCTGATATAAATTTTCAGTGACGCTTGCAATCAAATACACAAACAATTTTTATATTGCGTTGCCTCTCTCATTCTTAGAAAATTAAAAATGAGAACTTCCAAAGAAGTGTTTTTTACTTATATATTATATAGTACAAATTATGCAGATTCTGAATATATATTCAAAGTTCTAAAAAGTGTACTAAAAATTTTTTTTTGCTTTTTAGTACATTTTTTAGTACATTTTCAAAAAAAAATTAGTACATTTAGGAAATACAAATTGAGTACAAATTTTTGGTATATTTCGTTTTTGATTCTGAAAACTAAAATTTCTGTACTGAAAAAACACTTGTAATTTTAGTACAGTCGATGTAATAAGTTCGTGAATTTTTTATACATTTATATAGTACAAATTATGCAGATTCTGAATATGTTATCAAAGTTTCAAAAAGTGTACTAAAAATTTTTGTTTTGCTTTTTAGTACATTTTTTAGTACATTTTCAAAAAAAATTTAGTACATTTAGAAAGTACAAATTGAGTACAAATTTTTGGTATATTTGGTTTTTCGATCCGATGTGTACTAAAAAAAAAGTTGTACTAAAAGATACTTCCAGTTTAGTACAAATTCTAAAAATGTTAGTACAAATTAGTACAAATTGAGTACAAATTATTTATGGGTGTAATGACCCCCTAGCTCAAAATCACCCGTGAGTTGTCACAGAGCCAAATTGATATCAGATATTTTGGTTTATATTATATATTCGGAACGTTGCAGAAATTCTCTTCTTTTTACTTTGAGTTCATGCTGATGCAATGAAGCAACGTTCCGAATTTACAAATGTATATTAAGTTTATATTCACAGTACACAGAAAATATATCTACCAACTATTTTCATCACAAAATTGATATCAGAAATTTTGTGTTTCACATTTTGGTTTCGTCACTCGATATCAATAGTTTTGTAAGCGCTATTTTCCAAGTTAAAGATTCAAGACACATGAATTTGAATATTTTTTTTAAGGTTATTTTTGGACCAAATTTATACAAATTATGGTTCATAATGAGGAACAGAGGTATTTTTCAGTGGTATGTGGTATGCATATTGTTTTATCTTTGACTTGAGGCTTAAATTGATGAAATTTTCAAGAAAAGATATGCAGTCTTTTTCGAAAAAATGCCCGTTATGTGTGCGGTCAACGGTCAATTTGTGGTTTTTTGCCAATTTGGCCACCCCCTCATGAAATTTTTAAGTCGCAATTGACACCACTTGAGAACATACTCTAAGACCTTTCGAACGAATATGCATTTGTCCTGGTTATGTCAAGTCTAGGTCCCACAGCGACTGCATGAAATATTGGCCATTTTTGCATGACCTTTTGCATAGTTTGCCATTTATACTAACATTTTTGTAGATTTCTTTTAATTTCATTTGTGACTTACCGCATGCACCTCTCCCGACGATAGTCCACCTTCTGGCCTGGTGGGAGGGGACACAAGATTCGGTATTTTATCGAACAGGTAGTTATTTGTTGTTAAAATTTCATATTTCATACATCTAGACATTTTTGTGAAAATTCGAATTTTGGTACATTTGGCCGATCTACAGAGTCATTGGAGTACATATTTGGCCATATTTGCACTATCAAAGGCCATATCGTGAAGACAAGAATTTTTGGGGATATAAGCTATGCAGCATTTTATAGCTTAGACTTGGGCCTAAAAATCGGTGTAATTTTCAAGTGACCATGAAAGGCTAGTTTTCGAGCTAATGACCATTATGTGTCCGGCCAAACGGTAACTTTTTGGTTTTTGGCCAATTTGGCCACTCCAAATTGAAATTTTTGGACCGCAAATGGCTTTATTCGATAGTTCACTTCAAGACCTTTCCAATGATATGCATATGTCTGGAGGGGTGTCAAGTCATGGTGACCATAGGGCAAAAAGTTGAAAAGTGACTTTTAGAGGCCGGCCATGGCCAACATGGCGGCCATATCGAAAAGTGCCTGAACAAAAAAGTCTTAGTTTTTTGTGTACTTTAATCACAGAAAGTTTCAAAAAGATCAAAAACAACTACGCAAAATTGCGCACAGACAGATATACCAAATATTTTTTATAGGAAAATCATTTAGATTTTGACGTTTAGGGGGTCGTTGTAAAGGTATTGAGCTCTAGAATTCGAATATCGATGTTTTAGGGGTCGACGACCTCATTTAGTGCCATCTATGGCCGTAGAACTGAATTTTGACCCATTTCTTGAAAGGACCATATTTTGAAGACAGGTGGACCGATTTTCGAACTTTTATATTTTTTCTTGATCTATGGCCCAATGGCTTTCCAACCATACACCAATCGCGGCTAAAGGCCTTCCAGGTTAGAATTTGGAAATTACGTGTATATATAGCAAGTCGACTTTTCAACACACTAAGGTGGTTTCATTACTCGCGCGAACTGCCGTCCGCTGTGATAAAAAGTGTGCCAAAAAAAATTTGTATCGCAAAATGTCAGATTCAGTTTTCTCGTGATGAAATTATGGTGTTTGATGCACCGTTAGAAAGGTATTTATGAACTAAGGATTTTACTGAAAAGTTGACCTAGTATACTCCCTGCACAAATCCAAGGTATTTATGAGTAGAATCGAACGGGAAAGTCAAATTTACAAAATCAACATCATCGGAGTGGATTTTGGAGTCATGACTGTGAAGATGTCGAAATGTTGACTTTTTCCATGAAAAGGTTCCCCACAGTGGAACCGGTCAAACGGAAACGGTTGGTGACTAGTGATATACCATTGGAAAGGTATTTGGACGTAGAGGTATCATCAAATTTGAGATCCATGTATTCTCCGAAGTGATTGTGGTGACATGAATATGAGAAAACTGAAATTTTGAACATGGTTCCAAAAAGGATCCACCCAAAAATTTCCATGGAGTCAAAAAAATAAGACGTTCCATATATTGTTGAAGAGGTATTTAAGAGTAGAATGTATAAAAATTTGAAAAAAATTCCAAAAATATATCCGTGAAGTGGCGTTCATACATGTGTCCATTCAAGGGTCACCTGGAACGCCTAAATATCATTATAAAATTCTGAAAACACCTTTATAGGATAGATATGATCATTTTGCATCGGTTATGAGTATAGCCGACATAATTCTGCCAAATGTGCAAAAAATGAAGCACCCTAATGTACAGTTATGCATGTTATGGATCACAGTGCGGAAAAGTTCATCTTACAGATGTAAGACATTTTATTTAATATTGATTTCCAGCGTTGTGTTTGTAATACATGGACACCGCCCATGGACAAATTGATCATAATTGCGTTTTAAGTCTGGTTTATTCGATCTTTTTTCTTCGCTTTCAATACATTCGCATGAAGTCTCCATTAATAAGCAATTGTAATTTAAATCTCGCCACTCTTCTGGTGAATAATAATGTTTTATTTGTATAAAGATATGAACATATCTTATGGATACGGTTTCGATTATCCAATACCGAAAAACAATGTCAATTTTAAATGGAAAATACGTTTGATTGATGAAAACTGTATCGAGGTCGATTGTAGTAAACCAGCAGGTTTCAAAGTTAGCAAACTTTTTTTACACCGATATTGCGTGGGGTTGGAATTTGTTTTTTTACCAATCGAATTTCACACATCATCGATGAGACTATATATATAGTCATATATACGCCCCCACTCATCCTAAATAAATATTTTTGGAGATTATATATTTAATTTGTATATAACTTGGTATTTTGAATATTTATTTTTTAAGTAGCTAATTAGTTATTAGAAATCTTTATTAAAAGATGTGGTTTTTAACGGTGATCAGATGTATACCAAATGTGTATCATTGATTCATACCAGTTTTGGCGGTGAATAAAATATTATTATTATTATTATTAGTATTAAACTTTATTTGTTAGTTGTATCAAAAATATAATGATTAGCAAATATCTTTCGGGCTGAATTCATATGGCGATTTTAACAAGTTTTGGTAACACCAACCTTGAAATTTATACGATTTCCCCTTTCAAATTAATTTGTTAACAAATAAATGCTTTCGAAAAAAAATCTGATCAGTAAGTCTGTGCGTACAAAAAACCCAAAAGTTCCATTGATATATCTCCAATTTCTACTACCATAATTCGGCGATACCCGACAGGTGTCGACGATTTTATTTTCTTTAAATTAAGCAAATACCTTTCAATTTCTTGATGCTGGTGCTCGTCTTATTTGCACTCGACGATTTTTTCAAAATATTCGAAAATTTCCGTTTCTTGCCCACGCTGTCTTTCGAAGTTTTACTTTTAAATAATCGATTCCACATTTTTTCTTTGTTTTCTTCGTTGATTTCAAATAACAACGATATTTGAACATTTAGTCACAAATTGAACAAAATATAAATCCAATTTAATTTAATTCAATCGCTAATTGTAGTCAGGTACGCAAATTTCACAACAAACGCCCGCCAAGCATCAAATATCGATGAATAACAACGATTTCAAACTATACCCATGTATAGGAAATAAAGCGAACATTTGTTCTTAAATCAATTTTAAAGTGACCTAATTTTAAGTGAATTTTCTTTCTTGGTTATCATTAATCATTTGAGAACATTTCACATTCTATACATTACTTCCATTGTTCTGTTTGAAAATGTCGTGTCAGTGAATTCCAAAATGTTCGGTTTTTATTTTAGTATTTATTTTTTGTAAGTATAATGTTGACTTTCAACCGACTATTTTTTGTTGCACATCTTAATACACATAAGGTTTAGGTTCTCATTTTAACCGTGATGCTTCCAGTTTCTCATCGATAGCACCAATTTGTTTGATAGTTTTTTTCCCGAAACCACAACACAAAATTTAATAAAACAACACTATGTTTTGATTTTTTTGCTGAGCGACCCGTTATATCGTTCACCCGCTTTTTACTACAATGCCATCGAAAGATGACTGTTTTGAAAATTATTTGTACGTTGACAGAATGTTTTTTTTTGCTCTGTTTCTTGATTGTTGCTTTTTGTTGTTGGTGACGCTGCAGCGGTTGCTGAATGAATATCGAATTCATTCATTTACATATTATACTCCAAAACACTCATTTCGGTGTTCATTTGTGATTGTGACGTTTTGTACTGCTCGTACGCTCAGTGTCGAAGGTGTATGTGTGTACATTTTCTTGTGTGTATAGCGTATATGAAGTCATGTTTTATCATTTCAACATTTTATGACCGAAGTGCTTTAAAAAAAATGAAATGACTCTAAGACCTAAGAATACGAAGAAGTGCATTGCAACAGATCTATTTTAGGATTTAAAATAGAGACAAAAATCTCGAGCACAAATTGTTGGTCTTCTTGCGTTTATTATGCGTTTTGTGAGGTTCGATTTCTCGTTCATATCAAAATGGAAATTCATTTAACATTTCAAATATCTTCTGAACGCCGATTATTACATTACCAAGTATTGCTCAAGTATTTATTCATTGTTTTTTTTTTTTTTTTTTTTTGCTAATCACAGCACTCTATCTATTGAAATGCATACAAGCCTGCTCGCTATTTACTTATAAGATATGAGACTATTGTAGGAATATTGTTTTTGAAGAAAATACATACACTCACTAATCAAATCATTCAAATGAAAACATTTTTGCTGATGCCGACTAGAATTGTGTCGTTGCTGAGAGGCAACAACAGCATTATCGTTTCCATAATAAAATAGAATTTAAATGTTTTTCTTTTTTTTGCATGTATGTGTATTTAAAGCCAAAAACTACGGAATATTGTAATGCTGACACTTATGTGACGTTCGCATATAAATACTTTTACCTTTGTCAACGAATTATAATATTTCATCACCGGCTTGGTATGCTTGCAATGCATAATACAGTGACATGCGATATCGATTATCGATCTAACACATCCATGAAATTCTTTTTTACTCACACGATATATGCTTTACAAATGTTGAAAGAACGCATAACCACAGTATCGAATCAAAACTTTTGCGTTCGATTTTTCTGCTTTCAAATACTTTGAGATACATCAATTGAATTATTGCAATTGAAATTAAAAAATATTGAAATAAAAAGTCTGTTTATATCAGTTGATTGATATAAAATGTGTTGAAAATGAAAGTTTTTCACATTTCTTATCGATATGCACATCTCAAGATTGTGTTACATTACCTCCAATTCAAAAGTTCCGAGATTTTTTAAAAATAAAAATAATAAATGGCGTCATCTATTGAATATATTATGTTTTACAAACGAGCTGTCCTCATTGACAAATTGTAAAATTTTCGCGAAGATTGGATGTACACATGTCAAGATATTGCGTCATATT
>NW_022202837.1:0-7522 GCF_009176525.2 Contarinia nasturtii | reverse complement strand
GATCTGTATCATCTTCGGTCAAACTAGAACTCTCATCGCCAATTAAAGTTGCGGCATTGTTAGCGTCAACAATCGAAGTAACATTAACACTCGCATGATTAATGGGCTCTCCATTTGAATTTGAACGCTCGTCTGCAGCATTGTTTACGCCAAGAATAGAGTTAATATTGGCAGTCGCGTGATCCGTATCATCATCGGTCAAACTGGGACTCTCATCGCCATTTGAGGCTGCATCATTGTGAGCGCCAACAATCAAAGTACCATTGGCACTCGCATGATCCATGGGCTCTCCATTTGAATTTGAAGGCTCATTTGCAATTGAAACCGCAGAATTACTAACACCAACAATCGAGTTAATATTGGCATGGTCCATGTTGGCATGGTCCATGGGGTCTTCACTCGAATTCGAACTTTCAGCTAATCGCTCCAAAACTACACTACAATCTCTTATTACATTGACGTCATCATTTGGTCTCTGATATGGCAGACTTTGCGCGATTCTCTCACTTCGTTTTGCTTGACGTGTTACAGGCATGTTGCTTATGAAATCAAATAAAAATTGATATTGAAACATTATTTTATTGTTGAAGGAATAAATTGTTACAAAATGAACTAAGTCAATATGATATTTAACCGCTGTACAACTATCAATCAACACTTTGTTCAAGTTTTATCACAAAAACCAATTTTGTGCAAAACAAAACTGATTGTATGACATACATAAATGACGGCCTTAGAAGGAAACAATAACATACAGAAAATTTGCCAAACATACAAATAGAGAAACATGCAGCAAATAATACTAGTACAAATTTTAAAAGTTTTACTTTCGTTCTGTCTTTTTATATATTTGATTTTTGTTGGCATGAAATTCGTATTAGTATTATTTGCAGCATGTTTCTCTATTTGTATTTTTCTTCTAAGGCCGTCAAATGATTTTGTCCAAACACAGACTTAATCTTTTTAGTTCCATAGAAGAACAATATTCAATTTTCTCACAAATACTACAATTTCTTAAAATAATGTTGTTTTTTGATATACTTACATTTTTGAACAATAAATTTCAACTTTCTTGAATAATTAAATTACACAATACTTCACAATAACTAAACACAAAATAACGGGATTTAAATCAATGCAAACAATGAATTTATTGTTTTAACGTTTTTGGCAGTATTGATGCAGTGATGATTGATACGTCTAACTCTCTCGAATGCTTTATTCCAAATGGATCTTGTGTTTGACATTCGCACAAATGACGCGTTTTCTTGTGTATTGACGATGTAGTATGCGAAAACAACACCGTCATACCGCCGCTAAACTGAACTGGACCACTACAACAACCTGATCCAAAGAATCCTATCAACGTTTTGGGATTGAAACGAGTATTTCTATATTTTGTGTCGAAATTATTGTCATTTTTTTACCGAAATAAATTTTATTTTTGAATGTTACATTTTTAGGCACCAAAAAATTCGCATTAATTGCATTTAATCAATCAAGATTGATTCACGCCAACTTATGGCGAACGAAACTCACAAATATTTTAACAGTTGTGACATTAACAACATTCTCAAATATTCATATCGCACCAATACATTTGCCCCACTCCAATTCTCTCTTGTGTGAGTTGACACATTCTTGTAGTCGTCGTTTAGGTATTATAATTTAAACATTAAATTCTAAAGAGAAACTAAATACACTCACTACTGTTGATTGAATCAATAAATTCAGCGAAACAAAATTTATCGAGTTGAATTTGAGGAAATTTCGTCACACAAAAAGTAAGTAAAATACTTTACTGATAGTTGTTCGCTATGAAAAACATGTTGCATCATTTGCTGTAATTTTTTATTATTATATAAGTTCACTTTAAATTTAAGTTCATGAATCAAGTTAATTGTTTTTCTTGTTTTGTTTAATAATATTATTTTATTGCTATTTTTGAAAAAAATAGGAATACAATGGAAAATCAAACTCATTTCCATCGATCATTGTCGACGTCTCCGTTGTTGACAGAGCTATGTATCGACACGAAAAATGTGGAACCATGGATTCAAGTCATTACATTGAACAGTAATGTTGAAAAGCTCACTTTGAATCTGTTTTTCAAAACCGATGTGAGCCAATTCATGCCAAAGATTGCCCGTGCGCTGCCGAAGTTGAAGGAAATTGATCTTATTGCTGACATTTCAAAAGACGCTCTATTGGATTTTCTGTCAATGTGCAGCACATTGGAAAAATTGCGAATAACAAAATGGGATGATGTGGAATTCGAGGAAATTCAAAAACGAAATTAACAGATTTATGTGGAAAAGAGTAAAAAATGTTAAAAATAAAGGTCTAGTTTTCAAGCGTTTTATTTGATTGTTTCGATTATGCTCTTTTCCAGTTTTTTTCTTGATAGTCCGACATCTTCTTGTGATAGTCGGCTTGAAATTGTTCTTTCATTCCTTCATTTTCTCGAGTTATACACTTTCAAGACGCATGGCCACCTTTGCTGTGTATCTATGAGTTTTATTTCTTAAAAAGTTATTGCGAATGTATTGAAAGCAACATGTAAAACTTAACCGGACCACTAGAAAAATTTAATTCCATGAATTTCGTCCTTAGTTCGCTTTATTCAAATAATACGATCAATCTACTTCAATCAATTCGTTTCAAAATCACAAATATTTTGACAGGTAGATATCTGCAACATTATTTAACCCACTGCATAACAATATTCCGTCTAATGACAATCAGTGGTTTGACAAACGAAATGTGAACTGGTTCAGTTTATTAGCAATAATCCTGTCAATGTGATTGCTGTCATCGTTTGATTGTGTGTATGCGTGTTTATACTCGTATAGTAGAGAAATCAAAAAATTGCTAAATCATCATAGCCGCCATACTTTTTTTGTCTTTGTGTTTTATATATCTTACCGTTCATTCAGTTTTTTCCTCACAATTTCCAAAGGTTATTTTGTTATAAACTCATTTCTTTTTCAATTGCCACAAAAATATTGTTATTAAATTATTGCATATTTAGCATATGTCTCATAAAGATTGAGACAAATTCAAGCGTACGCTATTAATAATTAATAATAATATCCTGTCGGTTACTGCCACACTTGTATTAAACACTATTTTAATTCGGAAAATATGTCTTCGGTGAGAAAAAAGAAAATGTTTGGTTTTTATATAAGAGTCCAAGTTGAACTAAATTGACAATTATAAAGTTTCATTCTAGTGAATGTTATTTAGTTGTGAATCTTTTCTCATTCTTTGAATTTTTGCGCGAAACACATTGTACTCAGTTTGACAGTTCTCTGTGTGATCGAAGATGGCGCACAGTGCATCGGCTTTGGTGTTTAACATTATTCGACTAACAAACGACTTTTGCACCATACGTCGTCTGGTATTGCATCATCATATTTGGTCTTGAGAGGAACAAAGTTTTTTATTCATATTCCATCTTTGAGCATTAAAATAAAGTATTTTCAATACAATCATTCGCAATTAAACCATTTTTGTAATAAAACTAAAGCTTGGTTTATATAAGAAGATTCAATTTCTTGACGAATTTCGAATAAGCAGCAAAATTTTCCATAATTTTTATCCATTCGTAGTCGTACCCGAACACCTGGGTGAGTAAAAATATCTCGATTTAAAATAAATCCGAACATATTGGGAGCACAACCTGAAATACGCGGTTTTTTTCTTCAAAATGTGTATTTATTTTAATGATTAAATGAATGAATACATTATTTAAAGTCCATCGCTAGCCACTACTTTTTCCCATTCCTCAGGCAATTTTCGTATTCCATGTCTAAAGGACTGTTAGTTTTTTTCAGGTATCTAATGACCGAGTCATTTTTCGACATTTTTAAAGTTTGCACATAATTGATCAGGAACGGCGCACTGCATCGATTGAAATGAGTGGTATTCAGAAAGAGGGATGCCCAGTACAGCGGGGGTATAAAGATTTTTTATCGATCTATTTTTCAAACAATTTTCAATGATTTTGCAAAAGAGGGGAATATTCACTTTTTTAAAAATTAAGATAATTGAATTTTTCTTCAAGTTTTTTGTAATTTTTCTGTTACATTTCAATCAAAAACGATCAGTCGACATCAATAAAGATCATCTGTAATAATTTTGATGAGTTGTAATTCATTCAAGTTTGATTACGTCACCCAATTGGCAAAATCACTTTTGGATTTCACGTCGATTTTTATGATTCAGCTCAACTCACATATGGTTTTTTATACTTGAAATTCTTGAAATAGATCCCTCCTTCACAACCAATTTCAATTCAATGCGACAATGAATCCCTAGGGGAAAATGACTCGTTGTAAGTTCATAAGAATCTGTAAGTTTCACAAGTTCGCGTAAGAACTCCTGAGTTCTACATACATTTTTGTAAGTTCGTCTAAGTTTTACGTAAGTTCCTTTAGATTACTAGTAAGTTTTTCAACGTCAATTGAAAATCGCAGAATGTAATTGTGAATGGTAATAAATGTTAGTCATGTCGAATCAGATAGAAAATAATTTGTATACATAAGTCGAGACAGTTTTCGTTGAAAAAATACCAAGAAATATAAATTCGTCTAATTAGACATCATTTTTGAAAGAGTCGGTTTTGATAATGAACAATCAGTAATGTATCTCAAAGACCCACAAAGAATTATTGCTTATGAGTCTATGAGTGTTGAGAGCGATGCTTCAATATCAAAATCAGGTCTTATGATGATATCCAATTTACTAAGTAATTTTTATTTTAAAATGCGATCTACTCTTTTGTACAAATTATTTGCAGCGTGAGCTGTAATTAAAAAAAAAATTGACTAGCGTTGTGTCATTTGACTACTACATGAGCGACTGTTTCGGCATTTTGACGCATATAGAACTTACAGCAATGTGTTAATGTATATGGACAAAGCGTAAGTTCGTATAAATTCTCATAAGAAGCGTGCGATTTCATAAGTTCGCGTAAGTTTTTGTAAGTTTTTTGTACAATTCTATAGCTTTCGTCGAACTTATAAGTAGTCATTTTCCCCTAGATGAATCCATTTGTAAATTTGGAGCGACATTTGATTAGTCTTATATTGCCATTCAACCAAATTTTCCATCAGTTTCGCTACAATTTTCACCACTTTCAGGAAATGTAAATATTTGGTATCAATCGCATTGTTCATATGCATTTCTGATTGGATTAAAGTCAAAAAAATAAATTCTCGCAAATGATGTTTTTTCGAAATGAACTCAGACATTTTCGATGCAGTAAAAATTTGTGTTGTTTACAATTCAACCAAATGATATACGCCGATTCTTATAGCATTTTGACACTACTTTGACATAAATACATTGGAATCGTAATTACAATTGGAATAAACAAGTTACGCCATATAGCGAAAAACCGCGAATTTCAAGTTGTGCTCCCAATAATTTGTACGACATTCTTATTGGATGTATTCCAACGGATTGGATTTGACAGTAGTCTTAAGGTACTGATAAGTGAACTACATGCGTTGGTTGGCATTTTTCGGTTTGTTAATGTAACGCAATCAACGCTTCAATTTAGTCTCAATCTTTATGAGACATATGTTATTACATGATTTTGTTAATTGTAACTAATCTCAATTTGTATGCTTTCGTCTTAACATAAAGAATTGACATGGAAACCAAATCTATTGAAAATATGGAGATGGAAGTAGATGAAGCCGAAAAATTCAAGTTAACGGATTTCCCGAACGAAGTTCTAGCTGAGATTTTCATGCATCTAGATGCAAAAGATTTTACGAACATCGCTCATACTAGCAAAAAACTGAATACAGCTGCTAAATTGGCCTTCAAGCGAAAATTCCATCAAACACACATCGTTTTTCATAAAGAGGACTACCCAATGTTGGACGATCCGTTCCAAATGATTGATTTATTGTTTATTATATGTTATTCATTTGTATGGAAAGTTGTCCAATGGACACGTAATTAAATCGATGGAGTTGTGACACAACTTGTGAGTAGCTTGATGCAAAATGGAAGAAAATAAAAAATGCAGTCAATTGATACAACTGAGATATTTGTGATTCACGATTGAAGATCTATTTCAAAAAATTATGGTAATTTAGAAAAAAAAAATCCAAACTTATTGCTTATTAAAATAAAAGGAATTCTTTGGTGTTGTACAAATTCGGGTAAACATTTTCCGGGTTTTGATATTTTCAATTTTTAAAAATCCAAATTCTGAAATTTTTTTGTTGGTACATAATCATAAAAATTGTTGTACATAATTGTACATAATTAGTACATTTTAGTAGTATATACGATTTTTCGAAAATTGACATCGACCGGAAATTGACTACCTATCCAATTCTTTGTAGTGGTGAAGTTAAGCAAATTTGAAAATATATATATAAATTTGTATGTTGGTTTATTTTTGCTTCATACCTGTGTGCGTACGCATATGTTTCACTAAGCGAATCTTGGCCACATGATAAATTGGCAAATATGACATTCATATCCACGTTGTTGGCAGTTTTTCTGATGCATTTTTCGTTGGACGTCATTGGAGTAACCATTGCAACAGATCAAGCATTTGAATGGCAATGTTTTGGTGTGAATTTTCATGTGTTGGATGTAATTTCTTTTCGCCGTGAATTGTTTCAAACAATGTTGGCATTCAAATGGTTCAATTTCGGTGTGAATGTGCATGTGACAGAATAAACTGGGCCGTTGATATCCAAAAGCCTTGCCGCAAAGGTAACATTCGTATACCTTCGAATTGCATTTCATTTCATGAGCATTTCTATCGTTTTTTTTTTGGAAGAATGCATGGCGATAACGTGAACAATGGAACGAACGAGAACCAGTGTCCAATTTCATAAGTCTATGAAGATTGGCGTTATGATTGAATGTTTTGAAGTATTCTTTGCATTCAAATGGCTTATCGCCACTGTGCACTCACATATGCATTGCCAAACTTTGCTTCAAGGCTCCGAACGATTCATCACACAAATGGCATTGGTACCGTTTGGTTTTAAAACCGACTTCATGCTTCTTCTTTTCGTCTTTTGCATCGAATCCATTTAGACAACCGCGACAATGGAATAGAAATTCCTCGACATGAACTTTCATGTAACTCTGTAGATTTTGCTTATTCTTGAATCGTTTGTCACATAGATCGCATCCATACGGCTTCTCGCCGGTGTGTTTACGCAAATGTCTGATGATTAATGATCTGGTGATTATAGTCGTTTCTTTTTTTTCGGGAGTTTTTCGGAGTTTTTTCGTTTGCTGGACCTTTTACTTTTCCGCACACACCTAGTGTGTAAGGTAAAGTATTGGAATCGGTCGAAAAATTAACACCCATAAAAAATGTGTTTTGCGGGTGTTTTTGGGGCCAGGGAACACGAATCTAGCGTTTTTTCGATGTCCGAATGTATGTGCGTACCCTGTACCCTGTACCCTGTACGCAAAAATTTGTTAACACGATAACTTTCAAACAAGAAAAGTAATTCAAAATCTGACTTCACAGGTT
>NW_022202836.1:0-3022 GCF_009176525.2 Contarinia nasturtii | reverse complement strand
TACTATATATATGTATGAAAAAATTCACAAACTTATTTCATGGACTACATCTGTTAATTATATCTGTTTACGACTTTATTCAATTTTATTCAATTTTACAGATTTTTATAAGAAAATCTTGAAAAACGAGAGAAAAAACACACGAGACTTCATTTTTTCATTCCTATTTGGAGATATTTTATTTTGCTTAACACACGTTGAGATGTTTGCTGTGGAAAAAGAGTGTTTTTTTTTAAATAAAAGCTTTATTTTCACAAAATCACAGTAATACCTTCTTGTAAGCGACGAAAATACTTGTTCAAGCGTTGTTTGGCTAATTGAATAGTCTTCAATTGATAGATTTTTTTTTGCTATTTCCATGATACCGAATATAGCCGACCATTTCAAGTCTGATGGCGGGATGTAATACTTCAACAATTCATCATACTCCTCCCTACAATATAATGATTTCCAAAACAATTAGTCCAAAAATTAGGATATATTGATCGATTTGAAAAAATCTTACTTTAATTGGGCTTCTGTAAAATGTTGCATAACATAGTCCTTTATTTTGGATGCATGACTTTTTGTCGTCGATTCCGAGTAAACGCTACCAATATTGGCTATCCAGTCTTTCAACGGCACACATCTGATTTTATTGGTTTCTTCATGAAATACTGGCGACATGAATTTCACGGTATGAAGAACCCAAACGAAGCCATTATGGACAATTCAAAGGCACTAATACTTGCGTCAATTCAAAGTTTCACAAAATTTCCAAGCACAGCTACATATTTGAATGCCTGTTTTGACCTTCTTTTCGGAAACGACACAATCACAATCGAATGTTATGTGCGATTAGATAGATATCACATCGTTAAAGAAATTCTTCGAATGAAAACAATATTGAAACTAGACCCACGAATAAAAAAAATGCTTCAGCGTGTTTTGGGTTTTTTAATTACAATTGACAACGTGAAAGACACGGAAGATATCATTTTTGATATGTTTGTTTTACTGCTGAATAAATATGAACATAATGAAGCAGTAAGCAAGGCAAAATGGTCATTGAAAACAATCAGTGATCATCATAAAATAGATAATCTCGAAGAAGTCAATGAAGGCATGGGGGAAATTCTCAGCGATTATGATGATGAAAATGCGTGCGATATAGGCAGAAAACTAAACACAAAGTTCAAGCAGTGGGTAAATGAAATTATTTCAAAAGTTCGAAATGAAGTCGTGGATATTGAATTGAATGAAAGTATTGATTCAGAGAGGCAGCAACAAATGGAATTGAGTGAAAATTTATATTATGTCAAGGATGAAAAAGGTTCACTTGAAAATTCTTTGATCGATTTCCTATCGATTATTCCATTGTGGAGCAATATTATGATGAAGACCTTGAAATCTACAAATAATACACCAACGTCATCCACTACGGAGGCCACATTCCGAAATGTAAAACATACAATTTTCAAGAATGAAAAAGCTATCCGAGCCGATGTGTTTATTGAAAAATACACATCTTATTTATTGGGCAAATTTAAGTATGTTTTAGCTGAAAACAGAAATCAGCAATGCAATTTATTCGATGAAGACGTATCACCGCAAAATGACATTCCAAATGAAACCAATGAGTCACAAAATATTATTGAAGTTTCTCAAGAAATATGGAGAAACAAGAATTTAGATGCAATAAGTACATCTTCTAAGGCGGTAAAGCATACACGAGCTAAAACATCAATTTTGCAAGCAAACCAGCCATTTGTGGCACATATACCTATTCTTCCAAATGGTGGATCAACAATTGGCAAAAAAAATAAGCCTACGATTGTCAGCCACAATACATGTGCTTTTGATTCGATTTTTGAAGTGTACGCGACAATGTATAAAGATGTTTCACGATTTACAGTTGCAGTCGATAAAAGTACACATGATTTTGATGTTTTAATCAAGAAATCATTCGAGAAAAACCAGATGAAAGAATTGATAGAAATTCGGGACACATTGCTATGTTCAATGTTTCCACAGAAAGTGGTTGATTGCGACAATAAAATGAGCTCAATCGATGCACATATGTGCATCAAGTTGATGATTGAAGCCATAGCGTCAAAATCTGAAGTAATCTTTAGCATGAAAGAGGCTTTGGTGTGTACACTATGTGATATTGACATAAAACAGAGTCACATATTTTTACCAATGCGGTTCAAAGGTGAATGGAAAGAACAAATTGCAAACCTACAAGCATCACTTTTGTTGCCGAATGTCTACACATATGAAGAATGTGCAAGCTGCACAATACCGTTGACAAAAAAGATACATTTCAACGAAGTTGTTTTAGTTGAAATAGAAAATTGTTACCCAAACAAAGACATTTATATGTTAGAAAAGGATTTGACTTCAAAAAATATTGATTTGAATGGAACAACATATGAATTGCGTGCAGCAATTGAATACCATGGCGATCACTTTATAGCACACATAATTCGAAACAACAAGGAATGGCAAACATACGATGATCTGCGCAACGTTAAAGTACAGAAAACACCAACAAAATTTTACTCTGTACTCTTGTTTTTCGGTAGAATATTAAGATCTTTGAAATTAATCGATTTTAATACAATAAAATATTTTGTCTTTACAGCTCGGCCGAACGAGAAGTAGATGATAGCGATATTGCGGAATTTGCATCATAAATATTTTTTTACTATATGATATCACCAAACTTCAAAATAAATATGTAGAAATTAGTCATTTAATAAATGAAAAAATTCGTCAGAACAAAACCCATTCAAATCTTTTTCTTCAAATACAACTTTTCATCAGCATGTAATTGTTTTAAATTTTTGAAAAAATTCTTTTATAAATTTTAGTACATTTTCAAAAAGTATTGATACCAGTAGAAAGTACATATTCAGTACAAATTATTAGTATATTTGATTGTTTCTAAAAAACTCAAATGTGTCTACTAAAAAACAGTTGTGGTTTTACTATAGTCCATGAAATAAGTTTGTGAATTTTTTCATACATATATATAGTA
>NW_022202835.1:0-3810 GCF_009176525.2 Contarinia nasturtii | reverse complement strand
ATGTTCTAAAATATACGGTATGGAATTTTCCATGACGTCACCAACGAATCTTCTGGAAATTTCCATTGATCTGGTGTTTTTCCATTATCGAATGTTCTAGAATTTTCTATATAGTGTGGAATTTTCCATGACGTCACCAACGAATGTTCTGGAAATTTCCAATGATCTGGTATTTTTCCATCATCGAATGTTCTAGAATATACGGTATGGAATTTTCCATGACGTCACAACGAATGTTCTGGAAATTTCCATTGATCTGGTATTTTTCCATTATCGATTGTTCTAGAATATACGGTATGGAATTTTCCATGACGTCACCGATGAATGTTCTGGAAATTTCTATTGATCTGGTATTTTTCCATTATCGAATGTTCTAGAATATACGGTATGGAATTTTCCATGACGTCACAACGAATGTTCTGGAAATTTTCTAGAAATTTCTCGAATTTTCTCGAACATTCTAGAATGTTCTATGGATTTCTATCGAATATTCTAGAAATTTCTGGAATGTTCTATGGATATAGATATAGATAGGCAAATTTTCTAAATGTCATGTAAAAAATACGATAACTTTCAAACAAGAAAAGTAATTCAAAATCTGACTTCACAAGGTGATTGGGGGTGCCGAGTAATAGATACCATTAGATTTTGAGCGACTCTGGTTGATAGAGTAAAGTGTCATGTCTGGTGTGATGCCCATGGCCATCTATGGGAACAATTCAAATTTTCTTCCAAAAGTGATATTTAATGTATTCTCAAACACTCAAAAATATGTATTGGAGTTTTTTTTGGTACGAGAAAACCGAATATGACATTAGTTTTGTGATACAAATAATTTTCGACTCACTTTTCATACAAACATTTCAAAAAATTTGGATTTTTGTATGAAAGCCATGCTTCTATGATATCGTAATGAGCTGAAACTTTGTACAGGTTTTTTTTTCACACGAAAATAATATTCGGAGAGTTTGAAGAAATTTCAATGCATATTAGGAGTACCTCCCGAACAAAATTTTGGATTTTTTTGCTCAAGAACAAAATTTTGTATGGGAGTTACTCCTCAATTGTATTGAAATTTCTTCAAACTTTCGGAATGTTAGCTTTTCGTGAGAAAATACCAAGGGCAAAGTTCCACGTCATTGCGATGTCATACAGGCATGGCTTCCACACAAAAATCCAATTTTTTAGAAATGTTTGTATGCAAAGTGCGTCGAAAACTATTTGTATCACAAAACTAATGTCAGATTCAGTTTTTTCGTGAATTCAAATTACAGTAAAAGTAATAAATGTATGTTGTGGATCACAGTGCGGAAAAGTTCATCTTACGGATGTAAGACATTTTATTTTTCTGTAATTTGACGAACGACTCACAAAAGATCAAGCGAAGCTGATCGATAAAAGCTAGTTCACAAATAAAATCTATTTTTTAAATTATATATTTTAGACAATAATTTATACACCATGCCTAAAGGCAGGGCTATGCACTAGAGGGTTAAGACACGGTTCGGTTTTTTGCATTTTTTTAACCACTCATTTTTTTATATTATAATTATTTTTTTTCAACAAAATCAACTAGAAAAAAATTCCCAGCTCTGGAAAAAATTAATGCAGTAGAGGGTCATATGAATTCTGTGATTTCAAAAATTTATTAGAAAGATAAGGCATTATCAACATTTGTCAAATATAATTGAACTTTAATATGTCAAATATTGAGGTTGGAATCGAAGAATCACTGAAATCGCAAAATTCAAAGAACTCATAGAAATCGAATAATTCACATTGGATTCATAAGTGTGGTTATTGAAACCCCCTAGATTTTGTGATGTTTCGAATTCCGAACGAGTCATTTTTGATAGTGTTTCAATGTGGCCTTTACTTTCGAAGAAAATTATTAGATTTTCGAAAAAAAAAGAAAATTAAAAGGAATACATAAAACATACCTGAAAATTTTTCAATATTGAAAAGTGTAATTTTCAATTCCAATCCATATTCCCTATTCGCACTATTTTCGACACAAAATTGATAATATTAAGTTTGCTAAAATTTCCGGACACAAAAAAAACATCGACAAATCTCTTGTGTATCGAACTGGTTTAGAAAAAAAAAGTTTTTTTTTTAGAAAATGTCAGCTGATGTTGCTTTCATACTTGAATAGTGTAATTAATTCAAATTCAAAATAATAACCAAATCATTTCAGCCAAAGATGTAATGGGAAACGGTCGTTCTCCCCTACTTCAAGATCCTCTTTACGGAAGTAGACCTCAGCCTTACAGTGAGTAATATTTCTCTTATTAATTATTACAGCAACGAAAATACCGGTCAATGTCAGAATCTTAATCTAAAAAAATCTTCGACTGCCATTTCTCCACCGCCTATGTTGTTGATGATGCATGAAATAAGAATACTTAAAACATATGTTTTCTTGTGCAAATGATACTTTGCACCAACATTAAATAAATTTTGGACATTGAAATGAAAAATAATCCTGATGTTTTGAACTATAGTAAAGTCGAACCTACCTGGGATAGAAAGGTCGGTAGTAGTGTAGTGTTTTTTAATACCATTGACAATTTTGTCAACAACCTATAAAAACTATTTGGTTAATTAATATGGAATTTCATAGCTCGCAAGGATACATCGCTATGGGTTGCGGGCGTTGAGCCAAACGACATATGCCATGGTGTAGGCCTAAGCCAGACTACATTTGCCACTTATCCCGCTTGGGCCCATGGGAGGAATTACAACAACTAGCCGATTTTTTCTTTCACCTGAAAATTCGTATTGGGGGTTTTTTTGGCATGAAAAAGTCGAATCTGGAATTTTGAGAGTAATAATAATGCAATTACATCTTGTATTTATAGCCATTTGATTGTTCATCATAGCTTGAAAATCGGGAATTTCATAGAAATCAAGATAAAAAGAACGAATCATCAAAACGTATTCACAAAACGATTCACTCGAGTGCTTTGAAGTGCTAATGAAAATAGCAAAAAGTGACAAAATAAAAGATTTTGTTTAAATTTTTGTTTTTGATTTTGTGAGTTTTATGGTGAATTGATAGTCCAAGAAATTCGACGCGCAAATTTTCCAAATTTCCAAGGATATTGCATCATTCAAATGTCATTGTTATTGTTTTTTTTTTTTGTTTATTGTTGGCTTGGTTCATTTCAATTTCAATTTTATTTTTTAAGCTTTGTGTTTTTTGGTTTTAGCCCAAGTTTTAAGTGGGAATTGTTAGAATCGTTAAACCAAAAAACAGCCTTCCGATCATATTAAAAGTTGCTGGAATGTCTGTCCACTTGTGCTGCTGCTAAAACTTTTAATATGCCTGGGTCGTCACGTTCAAGCCAATGCAAGATAAAACGTTGAAGACGTGAAAATGAAATCATTGTCGTGAAAACAAAACATCAAAAGTGGTTTTTAGAAAAAGCGAAACCTGGCCTTTAAAGTATACGTAGGCTGCTCCATATATTTCTAGAAAAGCATATACAACGAAATCGTTTTTTATCAAAAATGGCTTTATTGTTTTTCAAAGTATTCGCAATGATGGTCGATACACTTTTGCATACGCTCGAACCACTTGCCGTAGCATTCATGCCACTCCGAAACCGATATCTCCAAAACGTGTGTTTTGAACGCATCAACTGCTTCTTCTGGCGTCGAAAATCGTTGACCACGCAGTTTATTCTTTACGCTTGGGAACAAAAAGAAATCGTTGGGTGCCAAATCAGGACTGTACGGCGGATGACCCATCAGTTCGATGTTATTAAAGTTAAATGTTAACAAAACAAAACTGATATCATATCATCG
>NW_022202834.1:0-19336 GCF_009176525.2 Contarinia nasturtii | reverse complement strand
ATATGACACGAGATTAACTTAGTGAATTGTTTGTCAACATTCTCTCTCTCAAAAATGATATGGATATAACGAGGCATCTTTTAACTTTCGCCGTTTTAATTTGTGATCGAAGGAACAGCGTCTTTTACTCCAGTTTGATTTTAAATAGTACGAATTCAAAATCCATTTTGGTTGGAGCACATCAATTTTGGTGCAGTACTTTCACAAACACGCACAAATTGTTCGCATTTTGAACACTTTTTCGGCAATTTGTGTATTGCCTTTTGTTGTATGCGCCTTTACAATATTCTTTTGCGATATTTTTTATACAAAAGCGGTCTACGTAAACCTTTTTCGATCTCTGGAGCCAGTTCCATTTCATCTTCAAGCATATTTTCAGTTTTATATTCGCAAACTTTTTAGCACAGTTATTCAATGATTTGAATTAAGAAATCGACAAATAGTTTTGTCGTTGCAGATCAATAAAAAAATAAAATTTTACAGATACAATATGAAATTCGGTGCGAATACGACCACACAGTAAGAAAATATCAGCCGATGCTATACGCAAAACCGACTGCTACGTGCGCTCATACGTTTTTACATCTTTTACATCTATTACCATACGATTTTTCGACTGTGCGAAGATACGCACAAAGAGTAACGAATCAGTCGAAAAATCGTATGGTCACCAGATGTAAAAGATGTGAAAACGTATGAGCGCACGTACCAGTCGGTTTTGCGTATAGCGTCGGCTGATATTTTCTTACTGTGCAGCATATTTGAATCGCCTAGAATAAATCAGCATTACTAGATAAATGTCTTCAAATGCGTTATAGAAAAAAGTACGTCAGCAATAGTGTCAAAAACTGTATGTGACGCGTTATATAAAAAAGTTCGCCAACAAAAGCGTGACATCGTCCATATATTATATAACGCTTTTGCTGAATGACTTTTTTCAGTAACGCATTTGAAGACATTTATCTATTAACGTTGATTTATTCTAAGTGATTCATTTGTATATCTTCGGTGTGTTAGCGAATAACGGTAAACTGCTGGTCAATGCAATATAGGAATCGCAGTATACACAGCGTATCACAGTGGCGACGTGAAATTTGAGTATTTGTTTTCGTTGCTTTGTAAACAAATTCTTCTATTACATTTGTTCAATACGAATCCAAATAAAATGTTTTTGACGAAAGCAAATATAATATTCATCGGTGCCAAATAAAAACATATACATTTTCAGTGCTAAAATGAGGCGAATACAAATTGAGAGTTAAAATACAATATACAGAATTGAGAGTAAAAACAGCAAATCGATATATGCTACTTTTGCTCTCAGTATTCTATGTGTTGTTTTAACTCTCAGTTCTCTATATTCTCGTTTTGCTCTCAATAATTTCTTATGCTCTTTTTCCGAAAAGAGTTTTTAAAATTTGTTTTAGGTTTCAGGCTCGCATTTATAAGATTGTCTGAAAAATTCTTGGAATTTATTATATTATAAATAATGTTTTAGCTCGAGAAGATACCCCTGTTGTTGAGTACTTGAACCCTTGCCTAAGCAATCCATGTGGTCAATTCTCACGATGTGAGCCTATCGGTGATTATCCCATGTGCTCTTGTTTGCCTGGGTATTACGGTTCGCCTCCAAATTGCCATCATGAATGTGTACTATCGAGTGACTGTGCGAATAACAAAGCTTGCATTCGAAACCATTGTGTTAATCCCTGCCCTGGCTTATGTGCCATTTACGCTCGATGCGATGTCATTAATCATGCTCCTGTTTGTTCTTGTCTTGATGGATACACGGGAAACGCATTTGAAAATTGTTATCCAGTTCCAATACAACCCAAACGTAACTTCCTTTTATATACTACTTTTCTATCGTACAGAAATTATGCCTAAACTGTCACACAACTAGCGCCACGATGGAATTCAGTGTAATCTATACAACATTGCCGCCAACTAGTGAAAGGTTTTTTGCTCGGTTGCAAACAACTGACTAGTCAATAAAAGTCCGTAGTGACGCTAGATGCGCTACAGTTTTGCATTTTATACAGTCTCTTATGTGACAAAATGTCAGTTTGTGTCCAATTAGTCTTATTCACATTTTGATCTTTTCTTTGATAAACTTAAAAATAGCGTACGACGTAATTCCAGTAGATAAATGTAACCCTTCACCTTGTGCACAAAACGCACTATGCAATGATGGAGTGTGTACGTGCCTTTATGGTTTGCAAGGCGATCCATACACTTTTTGTTCCCCAGAATGTGTTCTTAACAGTGATTGTGAGAGAGACAAAGCCTGCCTTCGCAGGAAGTGTGTCAACCCATGTGATGGTACTTGCGCACCAAATGCAATTTGCAATGTTTATAATCATCTGCCAATGTGCACGTGCCCAACGGGAATGGAAGGAAATGCGCTTATTCAATGTAGACCAGTTATTGTTGAACATACACCACCCGTCGAATACAATCCTTGCAATCCAACTCCTTGTGGTACTTTCGCTCAATGCAGAGAAGTAAATGGTCAAGCTGTTTGTTCTTGTCTCCAAGGTTATTTTGGTGCCCCTCCAACATGTCGCCCTGAATGCTTGACGAATTCCGATTGTTTGAGCAATCGTGCATGCCAAAATCAGAAATGTATTGAGCCATGCATCGGTGCGTGTGGTTTTAATTCCGACTGCAGAGTCGTTAATCATAATCCAATTTGTTCTTGTTTACCTCGATTTACTGGAAATCCTGTTACTCATTGTTACCCAATTGGTAAGAAAATCTATATGCGGCAAAATAAAATCTTTCGTTTTGAAATTATCCAAATTCAGTCCTTATCAAACTAACATAGGTATTGACGAGGGTTCCTAATAACACCCCTTTTTAAAATAAAAATATAATTATACATCAACCCTCCATTCTCCCTCGAAAATTCCCGTCAACGCCTATGTCAAATTAACTTTACTAACGGTTGCCAATCTTTCTGACATCTAATCAGTATTTAAGTCTGTTGTGTATAATATGAAATGTAAAAATTTAATCTCTATCTCATCTATTTTGAATCATTAAGTTGTGCAAGAGTCACAGCCACCACTGAAAGATGAGCATGTAAATCCTTGCATACGCTCACCCTGTGGCCGAAATGCTGAATGTCATCCAAATGGTGATAGTTACACTTGCAATTGTTTGCCTGATTTTATCGGCCAACCACCAAACTGTAGAGAAGAGTGTATTTCCAATTCAGAATGTGCCAATTATTTGGCATGCATCAATAATCATTGTAAAAATCCTTGCACAGCTGGAGTCTGTGGTCACAATGCTGAATGTCATGTTGTAAGCCATTCGGCAATTTGCGAATGCTTACCCGGTTATGTTGGCGATCCGTTTGTTCAATGTGCAATCAAAGACACTCCCGTTCAACATGTACCAGTCAGCCCTTGTGTGCCAAGCCCATGTGGCATAAATGCCATTTGCCATCAGCATAATGATGTCGGTTCATGCCAATGTTTGCCCGATTACTATGGTAACCCCTACGATGGCTGCAAACCTGAATGCTCTTTGGACACTGATTGTGCATTAAATCGAGCTTGTATTCGAAACAAATGCGTTAACCCGTGCCCCGGCGTTTGTGGAATGAACGCTGAATGCCGCGTAATAAATCATTTGGCAAATTGTGTTTGTCTCGTTGGATACACGGGCGATTCTTATCGCTATTGTACAATGATCCAGCATGCTGAACGTAAGTTTAAGTGTAAAATGAATGAAAGTAAATGTATTAAATGGGATACGTTTTCCTTTAGCAACTGCTGTTGTTGAACCAGTCAATGCGTGTCGCCGCAACCCATGCGGCCCTAATAGTCAATGCAGAGATAATAATGGTGCTGCTATTTGTTCTTGTTTACCTGAATTTGTTGGCAATCCACCAGCATGTCGTCCAGAATGCACTGGCTCCAACGAATGCCCCTTGAATAAAGCTTGTATTAATCGAAAATGTGTATCGCCGTGTGTTGGAGTATGTGGTGAAAATGCCATTTGTTCCGTCATGTATCACAGTCCATTCTGCACTTGTCAAGATGGTTTCAGTGGTGATGCATTTGTGCGTTGCTATCAAATTCCAATTGTTGCGCGTAAGACATTCAATATTTCTATATTTTCTATACCAAACTAACTCTTTCTAATTACTCCAATTCTAAAAATCTTTGAAAACCTCATTCGTTTAGCTCCAACAAGAGATGAGATTATAAATCCTTGTGTTCCAAATCCATGCGGAAACTTTGCACAATGCAATGAAATTGGAACATCTTATGTATGCAATTGTTTGCCTGGTTATTATGGTGCGGCACCGTTCTGCCATCCTGAATGTGTTATTACCGCCGACTGTGGCAATACTAAGGCTTGTGCAAATGAGCGTTGTATTGATCCATGTCCCGGCAGCTGCGGTTTGAATTCCGTCTGTAATGTAATAAATCATGTTCCTAATTGCGCTTGTAAGCCTGGCTTTGAAGGAGATGCATTCATCAAATGCGAACCAATTGTTATTGCCGGTAAAAATACAATTTCGTTTTTTTTTTGCTATGCTCCCGTTTGACTATAACTTTTTCCAAGAATATTCGACTAACTCCCTTTCTCATTCACTGTAATCGAATTGACTGAACCAAAAAAAATTGCACCATTTTTAGAAGATGTACCAAAAGTTAAAGATAAATGCCGTCCAAGTCCATGTGGCGCGAATAGTGAATGTAATGAAGGTGCTTGTTCCTGTATTTCCAACTATATTGGCAATCCATACGCTGCGGGATGCCACCCTGAATGTCTCTTAAATACCGAATGTGAACGAAATCGAGCCTGTATTCGACGAAAGTGTGTTGATCCATGTCCGAATATGTGCGGTCGCGATGCTATTTGCTCTGTTTACAATCATATTCCAATGTGTGATTGCCCTCCGGGTTTCACAGGAAATGCATATATCGCTTGTGCTAGGATCGAAAGTATGAAAGCTTTTCTCTTTGCGTGTATTTTCAAATACAATTTCTTTTCAATGTTTCTACTTCAATACACTTGTATTGAGTTTTATTCTCAAAAACCCACTGAATATGAATGGACATTTGAGAATAGAACTCAATAAAAGTATTTGAAGTAGAATAATTGAAAATAAATTGCTATTCATATAAAAAAAAACCAAATTGATACAAAATTTTAAAAACATCTTTAGGACCATTAATAGCACATGATGAAGATCATTGTAGTCCATCTCCATGTGGCCAAAACAGTCAATGTACAAATATAAATAATCAAGCGATCTGTTCGTGTTTGCCCGGCTTTTATGGTACCCCGCCTGCTTGTCGCAGAGAGTGTACCATTAATTCAGATTGTTTGAATACAAAAGCTTGTGTTAATGAACGGTGCGTTGATCCATGTCCCGGGGCATGTGCTCCGTTTTATGCTGAATGCAGAGCGATTAATCACAAAGCTGCCTGTTATTGTTTACCACATTACACTGGCGATCCATTCGTTCGTTGTACACCAATTGTCATAGGTAATGACGATCTACTAATTTGCGAAAATTGAAAAGTCAACAGTGAATTTCTTAGTTTTTCCATTCACATTAACACTCCCTGAGAATCTCTGCTAATTTTCCAAATCTTTTATCAATTTTCGTTTGCAAATACATAATCTTGTAGCACAACCATCGCCTGTAGCCGTTCCAACCCCAATCGAAAAAGACGAACCAGTTAATCCATGCACTGCACAACCTTGCGGTCGAAATTCAATTTGCAAGAATGTTAATAATAATGCGCAATGCGCTTGTTTATCTGGTTATGAAGGAATTCCACCATATTGCCGGCCACAATGCGAATCGAACGATGATTGTCGCAATAATTTGGCGTGTATTAATCAAAATTGTATAAGTCCATGCATAAATGCGTGTGGTCAAAATGCAAAATGTTCAGTGTTGCTTCATACAGCAATGTGTACATGTGTGGACGGTATGGTAGGAGATCCATTTGTTTCTTGTCATGTTCCAGTTTTATATATTGACAGTAAGTTTTTCGACTGATGATAATTTTGAGAAGCGTGAAGACTGCATATTTAATCAGTTTTTTAAGAAAATTCACAAGCAAAGTTTAAGATTAGAAGTTAGGAAATTGTGTAAAACAAGTTTTAAAAGGCATTTCGTACATTCATTCAGAAAAAAAGTAATAATAATATAATTTGACTTTTAATCATTTTTAGCAATACCATCACCACCACCCTCAGGCGACGTCTGTTATCCGTCACCTTGTGGCAGCAATGCTCGTTGTCGTACTGAAGGTGCCAATGCAATCTGTGAATGTGTCAATGACTATCATGGAAATCCATATGAAGGTTGTCGCCCAGAATGTACTGGCTCAAGTGATTGCCCCATGAGCAAGGCTTGTATACGCAACAAATGTCAAGACCCATGTATTAACATTTGTGGCATCGATGCAATGTGTACAGTATCAAATCATGTGCCAATTTGTTCATGTCCAACGGGAACAACTGGCGATGCATTCAGACAATGTGTAGCAGTTGCTCGACCAATACCACCAAGCGACTCATTACCACAAGATCCATGCTATCCAACACCGTGCTCGGTGAATACAGTTTGCCGTAATCAAGGAAATGTTGCCGTATGTGAATGTATTCCAGGCTATTTCGGCGATGCAAAAGGTGCTGGATGTCATCCAGAATGTGTTATTTCATCTGATTGCAGTCGAACAAAGTCTTGTGTGAACAATAAATGCGTTGATCCATGCCCAGATGTATGCGGTTATGGTGCAATGTGTAGAACAGTGAATCACAGTCCGATATGTTCGTGTCCCGATCAAACATTTGGCGATCCATTTGTCGAATGTCGTCCAGTGTTGAACGAACCTGTCAGTCCTTGTGTACCAAATCCTTGCAATGTTAATGGTTACTGTCGTGTGGTAAATAATGCCGCTGTTTGTACATATCCAGAATGTATAACAAATGATGATTGTTCGACGGATCGAAGCTGCTTCAACCAGAAATGTAGTGATCCATGCTTAAATGCGTGCGGTATTAATGCAATTTGTCGTGCTGTAAATCATCAAGCAGTCTGTTCGTGTCCGCCAAATTATGTTGGGTCACCATATGTACAATGTGACTTACCGCGAGAACCACCGCGACCAATTCGTCCAGAATGTGAAAGTGACTCAGAGTGCAGCAATGATAAAGCGTGCATCAATGAAAAATGCAAAAATCCGTGCGCTCAGGGAAGAGTTTGCGCTGATAATGCCATTTGTCATGTGCAAGCACATCGACCATTGTGCGTTTGTCACGAAGGATTCACTGGAAATGCACAAATCGCTTGTTATGAAAGTAAGTTTTTCTTTTTTAAATGTAAATTAGACCAAAAAGATGCTGATCGTTTCCTTTTTTCAGTCGGTTGCCGTGCTGACAATGATTGTCCAACAACACACGCTTGCGTAAATCGTAATTGTATTGAAGTTTGTGATCAAATTCAATGCGGTCGAAATGCAATTTGTCGCTCCGATTATAGTCATCATGCACGATGCTATTGCTTAGACGGATACCGTGGCAATCCATTGATTGCTTGCGAACGTCCAGAATGTACAACTAATCATGAATGCCCATTCCATTTGGCATGCGTGAATGAACGTTGTCAAGATCCATGCAATTGTGCACCAGGCGCTCAATGTCGTGTCGATAACCATGTTGCCACTTGTAAGTGTCTGCCTGGTTATGTTGGTGATGCTTATACAAATTGTAGCCCGGTTCAAGTCCAACATACCCCACAATGTACTGTCGACGCTGATTGTCCATCGAAATTCGCTTGTTTCGATAATGTTTGTAAGAACCCATGCATTGAAACAAGACCATGTGGTGCTCATGCCGTTTGCTCGGTTGTTGATTCACTGCCATTAAGAACAATGGTTTGCACATGTGAACCAGGTTTCGTTGGTAACGCTGATATTGGATGCAAACAAGGTAAATGCAAATATTGTTCTTTTATTAGCAAAAACCATCTCATAAATCAAATCATAACAAATCATTTTTCCAAAGAATTTTACAGGGGAACTTTTTTAATTTTTTTTTTCATTCCTTTTTTTATTGTGTACATATATTCATTATTCAAATGTAAATTATTGCAATTAAACTGTATATACAAAACGATTTTTAGTTTAAGGCCGTGCACAGCACAAAAACGCCATCCTTTAGATTAGATATTTTTTTTAGTTTTTAGTGTTTTTTTTTTTGCATATCTAAGGTTCAAATGAATGCTAATATTTTTCTTATGAAAATTATTAATTTAGAACTGCTCCAAGATGCTGGATGTGTATCGAATAATGAATGTGGTCCATCGGAGAACTGCCAGAATCGAGTTTGTGTGAATCCATGTAAAAATGGCAACCCATGTGATAAGACAGCGGAATGTCGTGTTGAAAATCATCGTGCCGTTTGTACGTGCCCCGCCGGGCTCATTGGTGATCCATTTGTTGGTTGTTTCCAAGACCGCGAAGTGCAAAGACCACAATGTACCAGTGACAGTGAGTGTCAATCATCAAAGGCATGCATTAATCAAGCTTGCAGAGATCCATGTATTGAACGCAACCCTTGTAGTCAGAATGCCGAATGTCGAACGATTCAACATCATCCAACCTGTCATTGTCCACCAGGATGGGCAGGCGATCCACAAGTTCAATGCTACAAACGTAAATATTTAAACCGAAAAATTTCTATTAAAATATTTAAAAACTTACACAATTCCTCTCTTTCTTTGACATTTTCAGCGGAGTGTAAGGTCAATTCTGATTGTCCATACGATAAGGCATGCTACAATGAGAAATGTTTCAATCCATGCACATATGGCGGTACACAGTGTGGCCGCGGTGCTGAATGTTTGGCACAAAATCATCAAGCCAACTGCATTTGCCCAGCCGGCACACAAGGAAATCCATTGATATCATGTGTACGAGGTATTTGCCAATACAACGAAGACTGTTTAGATGATGAAGCTTGCGATCGATTGAATCGTGTGTGTCGCAAAGTTTGTGATATTGATTCATGTGCGGAGAATGCTCGGTGCGAAGGACGAAACCATCAACCAGTTTGTACATGCTTGGCCGGATTGCTTGGAAATCCATATGTTGAATGTTCACGTAAATTCGATGAGCCACAATGTACAAGCGATTCAAATTGTCCACCAGCATTGACTTGTGTGAATAAACGATGTGAAAATCCGTGTGCCCGTTCAGATGTATGCGATACAGAACAAACGTGTACAGTTTTGGATATAATGCCCATTCGAGCAATTATGTGCCGATGCCCACCGGATACAATCACCAATGCTCGCGGTCAATGCGTACCTATTCGATATGAACAGGTTGGATGTCGATCCGATGACGAATGCTCTGATTCGGATAAATGCGTCCAAGGCACTTGTGTTATCGCTTGTAGCGTTGATCGATGCGGTATTAATGCACAATGTGAATCGAAATTGCATCGTGGACTATGCTTATGCCCATCAAGCTATACCGGAAATCCACACATTGAATGCTCACCGAGTAAGTTGTTCATTCATTTCGAAAATATTTTGCCTTCACTCGAAGAATTTTTTGAAGTAAAATTAAATTTTTTCCTTACAAATTTTAGTACAAAAATATCCAAACGCAATTGTGCCAGCCGATTGTTATTCAGACGAAGATTGTCCGTTCGATCGTACATGCAGAAATGAACGTTGTGTGAATCCATGCTACAATCCAAGTCCATGCGGTCGTGGCGCTTTCTGTTTTGCAGAAAATCATCAACCAATTTGCAAGTGCCCGAGCGGATTCACCGGAAGTCCTTTGATTAAATGTGTACCATGTAAGTATTTGATTTTCAATGAATTTGAGATGAAAGGCTCATAAAATTGTCATTATTTTGCTTGTAGCATCTGAAATAACTGTTGGTTGTAAATCAAATTCGGAATGTACTCTATCCGAATCGTGTGTGAATGAATTATGTACCAGTCCATGTAATTGCGGCATTGATGCGGAATGTCATGTCGAAAAACATCATCCAGTTTGTGTATGTCGTCCAGGGTACTCAGGAAATCCACAATATGGCTGTTTCAAATTGGAATGTCAGTCAAATGATGAATGCTCAGATGATAAAACTTGTCACAACAATGAATGTATCAACCCTTGCGTGCTATCCGATCCTTGTGCTGTGAATGCCGAATGCTTCGGTCTGAAACATCAAACAGCATGCCGATGCTTGTCTGGTTTCAAGGGCAGTCCATTCGAACGATGCGAACGAATCGAATGTACTTCTGACTTTGAATGTCCTGGAGATCGTGCCTGCTTAAATAATCACTGTATAAATCCATGCGAACAAGATTCACCATGTGCTCCAAATGCTATTTGCTTCGTACGAAATCATGCAGCCAATTGTAAATGTCCAGAAGATCTACCAAATGGAAATCCACTTTCGTACTGTGAACGAGTTCAACTTGATTTTGGTCCCGAATGTCGATATGATGACGATTGTCCAAGTAAATTGGCTTGTATTCGAGAGAAATGCGTGGAACCATGTAGAGAATTGACACCATGTGCACAATCGGCTCGTTGCAGTGTATTGGATAGCTCGCCGGTTCGAACGATGGTTTGTGAATGCCCCGAACTATTTGTACCGGATGAGAATGGCGAATGTCGTCGCATTATCATCGAAACACCACCAGGATGTAAACAAAACTCTGATTGTCCATATGACGAATCATGTATCAATCGACAATGTCGTAGCCCATGCGATTGTGGTGAGTATTATTTTTTTTTTAATTTTCACCTTCAAAATGGTTCCATCTTGACGTGGTTCATAAAAAATGTTGTGTCTTTTTTATTTAGGTCCACATGCAACTTGCTTGGTCAAAGACCATCGTGCAACATGTAGTTGTTTGCCAGGGTTCGAAGGAAATCCAAATATTATGTGCCGAGCAGTTGGATGCCGAAGTAATTCAGAATGTGATTCGGGACGTGCTTGTATCAATGGAAACTGTATCAATCCGTGTGTCATTGACAATCCTTGTGGATTGAATGCCGAGTGCTATGTTGCCGGAAATCGTGCCGAATGTAGATGTTTGAGCGGCTACCGCGGCAATCCATTTGATGTGTGCCGCGTAATTGGTTGTCGCAGTAACAGCGATTGTCCTAGTGACAAAGCTTGCGAGAATGCCGTTTGTGTTAATCCTTGTGTCTACGATCATGTCTGTGCACCGCAAGCCGAATGTACGCCACAAAATCATATGCCAGTATGCAAATGTCGTGAAGGATTCATTGGACATCCGTACATTGATTGTAAACGAGAACCGCAAGTTGAATGTACCGTTGATGGCGATTGTTCATCGCGTTTGGCCTGTATCAATCATGAATGTGTTAATCCTTGTACAACGCTCGAACCATGCGTCCAACCATCGAAATGTGAGGTCGTTCCATCGTTACCAGTTAGAACAATGATTTGCATATGCCCAGAAGGATATGTAAGCAGTGGCAATGGAACATGTAAACCACTTGATGCAATTGTTCGGGTTGGTGGCTGTGTTTCGGATTCAGATTGTCCATCAGATAGAGCTTGTATCAATGATATTTGCCGGAATCCATGCGCTTGTGCACCGAACGCAATATGTCGTGTTAAAGATCATAAGCCGATTTGTTCGTGCGAACAAGGGTATGATGGACAGCCAGAAATTCAATGTACTCACATTGGATGCAGATCGGATGATGAGTGCTCAACAACACATGCATGTATCAATCGACAATGTGTTCCAGCTTGTGCTGCCGATGGAAGCTCATGCAGAGACGGTGCCGAATGTTATGGTATCAATCATAATGCGGTTTGTGAATGTAGACCTGGTTTTAGCGGTAATCCAAAGATTGGATGCAATATTATTGCTTGTACAAGTGACAATGAATGTCCAACGGAGAAAGCATGCATTAACAATAAATGCGAAAGTCCATGTGAACGAACAGAAATATGCGAACGAAATGAAATTTGCCGAGTTTACAATCATAAGCCACAATGCAGTTGCCCACCGGGTACAATTTCCGAAGCCGATGGTACATGCAGAGCTTATGAACCATTGTGCAGAGATGATAACGAATGTCCACCACAATATGCATGTATTAATCAACAATGCATTAACCCATGCAATGCAACACAACCTTGTGGAGGTTAGTTTAATTACGGCGTTTTTTTTGACGGTTTTATACTAAAATCTTTCACTTTTTTATCGATTCACAGTTAATGCCGAATGTAAAGTACTTGATACCACACCAGTTCGAACGATGGTGTGCGTCTGTATGGAGGGTTATCAAGGAAATGCAGCTGTTCAATGTGATCGAAGTAAGTTATACTTTTTTTTGTACTCATTTACGAATCTGATGAATTTTCTTCACCTTTTGTTCATAATAGCATTGCCATGTCGTGTGGACAAAGGATTTGTACCAGATATCAATGGAAATTGTGTATGCCCGCCTGGTTCAGGTGTTAATTTCAATGGCGATTGTCTACCATGTCGCGAAGAAGATGGATTTAAGGTTGACGAATCTGGACGCTGTGTATGTGCACTTGAACGCGGTTTCATTATTGATGAACGTGGAAAATGTGTGTGCCCAACTGGTCATGGATACATTATTACACCACTCGGTGAATGTGTTCAAGAGCGACGAACACCAGGCTGTATCGATCATGACGAGTGCGCTGATCATCAATACTGTGACTTTGAAAGAAAAGTTTGCGTTGATGCATGCTTGGAGAAAGTATGCGGTGTAAATGCATTATGTAATGCAACGCATCATGTTGCGATTTGTCAATGTATTCATGGTACTGTTGGAAATCCAGAGATTCAATGCAGTAAGTACTTGTTTCCATTATTGACAGAATTAAAAACCAGAAATGAGTTGATTAATAAAACACTTGTTTCGCTATTCTTTTCAGACTTCACAGATCGAGAAACAAAAGTAACATTTTCGGTAGATATGAATGTAAATTGTTTGGCTGATGGTGTTAAAACTGAGCTAGTATTGCCGCAACAAGATTTCAATGGTGTAATTTATGTAAAAGGTCACAGTAAAGACGAAGAATGTCGACGCATCGTTAATTTACCATCGGGTTCAACGCCTCGTACCGAAATATTCAAAGTACACTTTGGTAGCTGTGGTTTAATTCATGTAAATGGTGTTGCAAGCTTTGTATTGGTCATACAACAACATCCGAAACTGGTAACCTACAAAGCACAAGCGTATCATGTAAAATGTGTCTATCAAACGGGTGAACAGAATGTAACACTTGGATTCAATGTTCAAATGTTAACGACAGCTGGTACAATTGCAAATACAGGACCGCCACCAGTATGCCAGATGAGAATTGTCACACAAAATGGTCAAGAGATCAATTCAGCCGAAATCGGTGACAATTTGATGCTGCAAGTTGATGTACAACCACAAAGTAAGTTCAAAACTTGAAATCTCCCTTGAAACAAATGCTAATTTATTGAATTTTATGTTTCGCAGCTATTTACGGTGGTTTCGCCCGAAGCTGTATCGCCAAAACAATGGAAGATAATATTGAAAATGAGTATGTGGTCACTGATGAAAATGGTTGCGCTACAGATCCAAGCATATTTGGTGAATGGGAGTACAGTGCGGAGACGAACAGTTTGTTGGCCAGTTTCAATGCATTCAAATTCCCGTCGAGCAATAATATTCGATTCCAATGTAATATTCGTGTATGCTTTGGTCGATGTCAACCGGTCAATTGTCGTGGATATAATGCATTTGGAAAACGTCGACGACGTCGTGAAATCGATGACGCAAACAGTTCAAGTACCGGTGTGTCGTTACCAAAAGATGATGGCATCGAAGGACAATTGCGTGAAGAAATTACCATATCCTCCAACGCTATTCTCACATTCGAAAAGAAAGACGAACGATTCTCTGCGGATGGCAGTGAAAGTAAGTTTCAATGAATTTTCCGTTTTTCATCGTTTTGTTTTATTCTGAAATTCGCTCACACACTCATATAACCCATACATGTTTTCAGTTCATCCGGCTGCACAACGAGTGGAAGATATTTGCGTATCAATGATTGGTTTGATCATAGCCTTAGTAATAACAGCATTATTGGCTTTGGTAGCTGTTGCAGTGGCTGTATCATGTTGGTTGATGGCGTACAGAAGACGACCAAAAGCAACCGGACCGCTACCACATCCACCAGAATTCCCAAATCCACTGTTTACCAATCCAGATGCAATATCTGAACCAACACCCGACTATCTCTCATAGAATAAACAGAAGTAGATAACAAATTCTCCCATCAAAATAATGACAATAATAAAAATAGAAACAAACTGTTAGTGGATCAAATATGAATGAGAGAAAATCAAAAAAAAAAAAAAAAATAATGAAGACAAAAACATGTATAAATTATTTAAATAGATTGTTTATAGTAGCTATAACATTCGAAGAAGATACGCGTAAAAATGAATGAAAAATTGCTTAAAGCATTTAAACGAATCCAGTGCGACGAAAATAGATCCATAAAGTCGAACGAAGACAACAATAATAATAAACTGAAAGAATAAAAGAAAAAAATGAAATAACAACGAACGATGATGATATAAAAATAAAACTGCCAAAGCAACAAAACGCAATTTTTATTAAGTGAAAATAAAATAACAATTTTTTTACGGAAAATATATATTAAAATGAATCAGCGCTTAATTTTAATATATAATTACTTAAATTTATTAGAAAAAAAAAAACAAACTAATTTAACAATATTCATAGAGAAAAGAATACAAGAGAAAATGCAAAGTATAGAGCTCCAATGGCCGAATTAACTAGTCTTTTAATAAAATGTGAGGAAAAAAGCAAAAAAAAACGTATGATGTAAAATAAAAAATACACATAGATTTTGTATATTTATGCAGAGTGAATAATATATAAAGAAAGAGATACACGCCTAACATTTGCAATGCCTAATAAATAAAGTGAATAACATATTATATATATTTTTTCGGTTGAACTCTTATTACGAGTATCGACGGATGACCGAGTTCGAGCCGAGAAACTAAAAACAACTCAATCACAACTCACCTCGTTATTATAAAGAAAAGTTAACATTTACGAAGAGTTTAGTTTGTCTTCAATTTGAATGATTTGTATTATAATGAACATGTATTTTCTATTAAACGGTCATTGGAACAAAGCATATATTTAAAAAAAACAATACTGATAATTATACGATTAGATTACGTCGAATGAACATGTAGTCAGAAACGAAATAAATAAATTAAATGAAGAAATAAAATGTAAAAAATAAAACCCTTTTTTTGTTTTTCATTTTAAACCCTAGGGTCAAGAATTTTGTTTTAATTTATCAGCAGACGGTGATGAAAAAAAGTTCCTTTTGTTTTTTTTTGTTAGTCTACCGGAAAATTGAGGCCATACACACATCAATCTCTCATACACATATTTGATTGCGTTCATTTTAAGATGTTACTCCAATAACATATTTCTTATATTCATTCAATGTAAATTATTAAAAATTATTATTTCTATTCGTCTTCTTGTTTTTTTTTTCTAGAGAAAATGGATCGGATTGGTACACTTGGTAATATAGTACGTAATATTGAAGAATTGAAGAAAATAATATGAAGAATACCGAAAATTGAGAGAAGTGTTATATACTATCATAAGCCAAAGGTATACACATTTAAATTGAAGCAACATGCATAACATATGTCGCAAATGTATTTGCACTAAATTCAGACGTTCGCCATTTGAACAACAATGGCATATTCATTTTACACTGAACAGGCTACTGTCTTCGATTTTTCTCAGTATGCGTCGAACCTTCAAAATCATGCTCTAGACAACCGATTTGTCGATTTCTTTCAACTTCTTCTCAATCCATCCAATCAATTGTTTCACGTTTCAAGTATTTTGGACCTTCGCCTATAACATACATGCTCACTAATTGCTTGTAACTTGTTCACTTTCACTGTGGCTTATATCTTGTACTGTATTAATAGTTAAAATGTCACATAAAATATTATTCAATCCACAAAAAAAGGTGGAAAAATTAAATCCTGAACAAGACATTTTCCTATTTTTATTTTGATTTGACGTTTCATTATTTTTAAAATAAAAAATATATTTTTTTTTATTTAAAAGAAATAAAAACCATAAAAATATGAGATTAATAAAAATAAAGCAAAATGAATTGTGGTTTGTTTATGATTTGAAGTTTATAGCGTGTGGTAAAATTTTCGTTAGCTGTGGTAAAATACAAGAGAAATGTTTGTTGCATTTTGTACTGAAAATCAACACAATATTCGCCTATGGAATTTAACGCAGTCAGTAAATATTTACCGATTTATTTTTTTCTGTGTGTGGTTTTTTCTGCTTGCAAAGCACAATTTGGTCTTTTATCAGATAGTTCTCAACGTATTCAACAATATTTGGTTGATAATAGAGCAAGTAATGTAAGTTTAACCTTACATTTCAGCACAAAATTTTCGAATAATGGCTCTAAAACATCTTCCAAAGAAGATCCTACCATACAAACACCCCTTTATCAAAGTTCGGTTCCTTATATAGTAGTGCATAGATTCTGACGTGGGACCATAGGGCCCATATTACCCCCTGAAAAGCGTCTCAAAAATTACCCCCCTTGATTTTTAAAGAATTACCAATTACCCCCTTGATTTTTGATCATATTTTTGCTTGATTAATTGTCAAATCAGCAACTTTCAAATTGAATCGAATGTTACATATCAACTTTTATGCATTGAATTATTCAACTTGAATATAAAAACTTAAGCTAAAGTGCTATTCCTCTGTTGTTTTTCAGAGATTGGATTTTTCGAACAATTTTGAAATTACCCTCCATATTTCTCGATTTTTTTTTTTGAAAATACCCCCTCCTTAAACTCTGGACGTCAGAATCTATGTGTAGTGCCCTAACATTAACAATGCAAAAGAAACCACTTGCACTTCATTCATGGTTCGATATGTGCTTCGAAGGCAGATGGGTTCATCTTTAGACACATGCAGAATTTGTTTTGAACTTAGCTGTCCAAAACAATTTTAGACACTTTTTCGTAAATCAAATTTGTACGTCATCGCCAATGGAAATTTCTGTGCAAATTGTGTTTGACAGTGAAGTAGGAGTCCCGTTAAGTCTCTTATGTGCATTGGTTGACATTTTTGATTTTGTTTATCTAGCGCAATAAACTCCTGAAATTAGTGCAAATACATTTGGGATATATGTTACTAGAGCAATTATTGAAAAAAGACGACAACAAATCAGTCGAATCTCTCTGTATATACATGCTCTCTATTGCATTTAGTTTTCTATCATCGGTGACACTGGCAAGTAACCTTATCTCGTGACGAGATTCTCGTCGTTACATATACAAACAATTTTTTTCTGTTTACATCGTTTTATTATTTTTAGTAATCGTTAATTGTGTAAGTGTTTGGCTACATTTTTATAAGAGAAAGGTTTTTGTGTCGACAGTCATGTTACTGTAGTTGTCCAGTACACTGGTTGAAATTCATACGAGTTTATAAGAAATAAAAAAATTCTGTTATTAGTTGACTCAAACTTAACGGTGTTTTATATCATTTGTTTATATATTTATTCGAGTCATCGTTTTTTGTTTCATTCAAATTTAAATATAAAAAAACAGCACTTAAGCGTTACAACAATATTTTAGTCAAGTAACATAAATTGTAGTCCAAATAAGAACATAATACTTCTCAACGATAAATTCTTTCAATGGATAGGGCCATCTGGCAAAAAATGACTAGCTTATCATTTTAAATATTTCTACTGGCTGAGATCTTTTTATAATAAGGCTTTGAAATTCAAATTATTAATCAAATAAACTTTCCAGCCACATAAACATCAATACCAAATGTACATAACATTTTCTAAACTAAACTATGAATTTTATCAATTGATAAACTCACTGGCCCGAACATTTTCATGATTTTACACTACTTTGAAATGTGTTGCCCAGTTACTATTGTTAGACATGTATGGACATTTTTGACATTGTTTCCGGTAAAATGACATTTTGCTCTGATTATTTTGAGTTTTGCCATCTATGTATGCTATTTAACGTATGATAACAATATATACATATATAAATGACTTAAAAAGGAACACCAAGTTATACGGGCCACATTTGTTTTAAATCAACAGCTGAAAAACGTCCAACTTTATTTTTTTTAAATCACATCGAACTATCGTGAATTTGTTTTTTAGAATTGGTTTTTACGTAAAGCGTTTTGTCCGAATTAATAAAAAGTTTTCATTAGAGGCGAAATAATTAGATGAATTTCAAACTTACATATTAAAATATACAATAAACTATCGTTTATAGACGATTGGTACGCTGTTAGTCGCGTTCAGTCTTTCATAGTTTAAGAATACATTAATTTCATGCGTGTATTTGTAATTCTATAAAGTGAAAAAAATGAAGTTTTCGTGTGTGTTATTATTTTTATGTCTTAAAATTCTTATCGATCAAAGTGTAAATGTTATTGCACGTATACCAGATGTCATGACGCCTCTCCATTTATGTGCAGAAGATGGTAACAGTCAATAAATAAATGGAGTCAAACATTGAATTCCGTTTAATGTTTGATTAACTTGTGGCAGTGAAAAAAAGAGTTAGATCGTTACGATACTGGTAGTGTTAGTTCTAAATTCACTTGCATCATGGATTCTATGAGTTAAGCGTAACCAAGTGTTAAGTTCTCCTTATAGATGTCTGAGTATTAATAAAATATCATGATATCTTAATAGTTACTACTGAAGAATAGGTAGCGGAACATAGAAAATAAAAACGCAGGAACACTAAAACGCAGAAAACCAAAAATGCAGAAAAAACGCAGAAAAATGTAAAAAAAAAAGATAAACCGTAATGGTAGACCTTAGTAGAAGTGTTAAATGTTGTTGAGATGGACATGTCAGGCGAGATCTCATTTTAGATTCGTAAGATTTTCAGGAATAAATATTTTTGTTCAGTCTATCAAAAAAGAAACCTCTGTCGAGATGAAAAACGAATGACGGAAACAAAATTTGAAACCCAAAAATTCTGATATCAATTTGGTGTATTTTCGTCACCAAATTGATATTGGTAGATATTTTTTCTGTGTATTGTGAATTAAAACGAAATAAGTATTTATTATATGAATGTCCGAGAATGAAAGTGAGTCTTCTCCTGAGAACATAGAAATGTGTAACAAATCTTAAAGATTTCATTGAATTGTAGTACCAACGCAAATTTAATTGAAATGAA
>NW_022202833.1:0-1388 GCF_009176525.2 Contarinia nasturtii | reverse complement strand
TCATAGAAAAAGGTAGAAATAAAGGCATACTTATTTAAAAATTACTACGTAGGTTGCTCCATAATTTTTTTTAAAATGGTACTTATAGTGTTGCCCGATGTAAACCATTGTCATATTCGTAAAGTTTGATGTTTTGGTATGTATTCGTGCCCTGAACCTTTTGTCGTACGAACGCTATTTGTATTGTTTACAGTGACTGGTAAACTGCGACTCAACAAAAAAATGAATTTTACACGTGAAGATTTTCGTAAAATGATTTACTACGATTTTCGAAGTAAATTATCTCAACAACAGTGTTTCGATCGACTTCATTTGGCCTTTGGCAATGAAGCACCAACCCTTCAGACAATTTATAACTGGTACCGAGAATTCCGTTGCGGTCGTAGTTCGCTCAAAGACGAGTTTCATACAGGTCGTCCAAAATCGGCTGTTGTGCCACAAAACATCGATGCTGTCAGAAAACTGATTATGGAAGATCGTCATGTGACCTACCGTGAGATTGAGGCATCTTTGGGCATTTCATCCCACAGCATACATACAATTTTGCATGAACATTTAGCCGTAAAAAAGATTTGCTCTCGTTGGATCCCACATAAATTGACCGATGAACAAAAAATGGCTCGTGTGAGTTGGTGTAAAGAAATGCTCAAGAAATTCAATCGTGGTGCTTCAAAAGACGTTAATAAAATCGTCACTGGTGACGAATCGTGGATATATGCCTATGAGCCCGAAACGAAACAGCAGTCGACTGTATGGGTCTTCCAAAATGAAGATAACCCAACGAAAGTTGTTCGAGCAAGAAGCACTTCGAAGCGAATGGTCGCCTGTTTTTTCGGGAGAAGTGGTCATGTGGCAACCGTTCCACTAGAGGATCGTAAGACCGTCAATTCTGATTGGTACACCACCATTTGTTTGCCCGAAGTGTTTGGTGAAATAAGAAAAAACAACCACCGTCGCAAAATAATTCTTCATCACGATAATGCGAGCTCTCACACATCTTTTCAAACTACTCGATTTTTGACCGGTCAAAACATCGAACTGATGGGTCATCCACCGTACAGTCCTGACCTGGCACCCAATGACTTTTTTTTGTTCCCAAGCGTGAAGAAAAAACCACGTGGTCAACGATTTTCGACACCAGAAGAAGCAGTTGAAGCGTTCAAAACACACGTTTTGGAGATATCAGTTTCGGAGTGGCACGAATGCTATGACAAATGGTTTCATCGAATGCAAAAGTGTATCGATCATCTCGGGGAATATTTTGAAAAACAATAAAACCATTTTCGACAAAAAACAACTGTGTTATATATGTTTTTAAAAAAAATTATGGAGCAACCCTCGTATTCCATCACTTGACAATTCCTGATTCATTCCTTTGATTCTTTTTC
>NW_022202832.1:0-1102 GCF_009176525.2 Contarinia nasturtii | reverse complement strand
GACCGAGATTCAAGTTTGGTTCGACGAATTAACAGAAATTCTTTGGAGCACACGAACACTGATAAATGGCATCCAAAAATATGATGAAACATGTTGCTTCGCCGAACTCAACGAACTTCATGAACTTTTCAAGACGGTGATCGGTTCGGCAATCATTTTAGAAAGTCATCCATCCGAAATTATATCAACGGAAAAAAAGTGAGTTGATTTTCCTACACGATGAAATAATAAGCTAATATATTTTTTTCATGCTTAGTTGTCCTACATCCATACGCATATTATTGACATTGAGCAAATTCATTGATGTGAAAGATTCACAACTTGACATACATTTGTTTTCAGGTGAGTTAGATGTTGTTCGCTTTGTTTCATTCATTATTTCTAATGTTGATTTGGTTTTGTTGAACAGAGAAAGAAATTTGTGACGAAAACTCACTACCCAATAACAATTTACTAAATATTGGAACATCACAATTCCAAGTGGAAGAGAACAGTTTGACACGTCACCTTAAAGACTTGAAGGTGATGAAAGTTGAACGGAAAAGTAAGAGAAGCCATCCCGGTGATACGAAGATATTGTCAGAGAAATATATTTTGAAGTATGACCTTAAATTCGAATTTGAAAATATTCAATTTAATGTGAGTAAAACTGCATTTTGATTTAGTTAACACGAATATGGTTTCGGACATCACTCATTCTTAAAATCAAGTTATGAATATTTGAATGCGTGAAGCCCCTTGGTTCTTTATCCCCTTTCACTCCCCGAAATGCATGTCATTTCTACGAATTAATAGATTGGAACCAAAAAAATCTTAATTCGACGAATTACACTTGCACAAAAGAACATAATACAATTCAATTCAATTAACATGAGCATTCACTTGTGTTTTCTTTCATCCTTTCTTATAGGCATCCGTTAAGTCGTGGCCATTTTTTGTGATGGTTAATCAAAGCCAAGCACCGAAAATCAAAGCCCTTATTTGGTGGGATAAACATTTCCCAACTGCTGACCGATCGAATTCAAAGGCATCAGTTCCTTGGGAAAGCATGGAAATGCTTTTGAAAACGATCTTCAATAATGAAACTGGATGCGATTTGAGC
>NW_022202831.1:388-1386 GCF_009176525.2 Contarinia nasturtii | reverse complement strand
TTGCATGGACAAGGTATTCAAATCAAATGCTTCGAACTACTAGTGATATCTACATCAATCAACGATTTTCAGTTGCTTTTATATTGGGAAAGGGAAAACATTTTTTTAGGAAACTGAACAGTTGAATTTCCAGAAAGATATGTCAAAATTACAAAAAACACTTACATAATACGTAATACTTATAAATATTTAATTTTCTACAGATTTTCCTCTTCATTCTGAGCTGTATATGCAGACATATAAGAACTACTATACTTGGAGAGCTATACCGACCTTTTATCATCCACTTGTTGGGTCTGCTTCGATTTCTCGAGTCAGAGTCTTATCATACGATTCACCTTTTACATATGCTTCAATTGCTCAGTGATCTTTACTTTTCTCTGTTTGTCTTTTACAGCTAAACCTAAGTCTTTGAATACTTTTCTTTCATTTTTACAGCTAGAAAGCTTCTCTTTCTTACTGCAAATGCATACAAAAATTGTCAATTTCCAAAGTCTAATAACAAGAATATAGTTGAAAAGCAAATATTCATTTATAAAATGAAAATTCTTAAGCGATTCCCCAAAATTCTCTGCTGTATTTTTCTCGAAAATCAGATACAAATTTAAAAAAAATCAGTGTTTTTGAAAAAATTTGAAGATACGAACAACAGTTTGAAATTCTACATATATTATTTGCATCAACCCGTGGTAGAAATTTTACATCAAACAAAAATTGATTACTCATCCAGCGTAAATAATTATCCAAAACGGTGTCAACTTAATATTTCAATTTGGTTTGATGTTCATCACCCACATGCTTTCAGTGGGCTGTTTGTGATATGATGTACCTGAAAGTTACAAAATGATGCATCGCTTTTATTTCGAAAGGGAGTGAGAGAGAAAGACAAATGTTATTGTGATAATATTATGATTTTTAATTTTATTCTCCATCGATTTATAAACTTTTTTTTGATTGTTTCAACAGTAAGTATAATTGTGTGTTTGTAGGTTTTTTTT
>NW_022202831.1:0-288 GCF_009176525.2 Contarinia nasturtii | reverse complement strand
TGGGCTGTTTGTGATATGATGTACCTGAAAGTTACAAAATGATGCATTGCTTTTATTTCGAAAGGGAGTGAGAGAGAAAGACAAATGTTATTGTGATAATATTATGATTTTTAATTTTATTCTCCATTGATTTATAAACTTTTTTTTGATTGTTTCAACAGTAAGTATAATTGTGTGTTTGTAGGTTTTTTTTGAAACATTTATTCACATTGAACTATATTTATATGTATTCCATCAACATATTTTTGACATTGAATCGAATGCTATAAAATGGATTTATTCCAAAAA
>NW_022202830.1:0-2118 GCF_009176525.2 Contarinia nasturtii | reverse complement strand
GCATACGTGAATCCTTTACTTCAGTCGGTACTGGATGCATAGCAAGTGATAATTTGGGTTGAGAGTTCGTGGGTTTGTTTGTTAGTTTAGCGCAAGCAACTTCTTCGGTGCTCAATTTCGTTGGAAAATTTGAAGTGTTGTGAATTAATTTTTTTGGCGATCGTCTTTCATTTGCTATTTCATTCGCCAAACCTTCGTCTACTTTTAGCTTTTTTGTCAAAAACATTTGATTGTTGACATCGTCTGGTTTCTTTCGTTTCTGTGTCAAATATGGTCTCTGTGTCACCTGTTGTTGTTCAACAGAATACACTCTACACTCTCCATATTTCAAATTCATCATAAATTGATCATATGTTTTTGTGACTCTGCAGAAAATGAAATAATCAAACGTTTCAATAAGTAAACCGTGTTAAGTGGTTAATCACCAGCAAATCTCTTGGATATAGGAATGTATCGGAACGTTCAATGGAAAAAGATACAAAAAATGACGAAATTGAGAAAATGGACATACCTTTGTTGGATGAGTTGTGAAAAATGAGTGCGAAAATGTGCATTGAAAGGCAGTCCAAATTGTTTAAAGTCATCGCAAATGCCAATCAATGCTAGTGCTACCTCCCGTTCAATAACACAATGCATCTCCGTCATCAAATCGACATAATTGTCCCCTGATTGTACCGTTCGGTTTTCAAAACTAGACATCGTCGGTTTAACTGAAAATAGCAGACATTAATTATTTGCCAATATCCATATACTTGATTGATCCCATGGAATATTAAAAACGGTCACAATGCATGGAAGAAAATCACTCCACTGTTGATAATTACCTCTCTACTTTTGGCTTTGACACACATGCAGTAAATCCAATCATTTCCAAATTACCTTTTCAATTTTTCTGCGTCTTTATATTTATATTTATAGCTGTTGTTGATTAATCGAACAGTCGTCAGTTTTATCGAATGTATAAACTGCTTGAATCAAAATTTGTTGATATGTGACAGTCAATGAATGAGCGGTGTTTTTGACATCTCAATAGTCGGCGAATAAGTACAACCAATTCAATAACAGAGAAATTGACACTCGGTGGTTTGTGCGAACTCACACATTCACATCACTTGCCGCAGTGTCTTAGTAGCGAACGCACACTTAAGAAACATGGGAACAATACACACACAGCAATGGAATTGACAACAATTTGCACAAATTTGCATAACAGTGTCCAATGTACAATTCATAGGGTAAACAAAAAAATACGTGGAAAGAGGAGAAAGCGTCCCTAGTCTTTGTATAATGTATATGCTATAGAAATACAGTGGCAAATTCAATTTGGTTCACTGTTATTTTCTTCGCACTCATTGTTCTGGTCAATATATCGGTTGCTAAATATATCGGTTATTTTTTGACAAAAAATATGAAATAAAAAATGTATATTCTTGTCGCTTCATTAAACAATATTTTTAATGATATCATCTATGGTTTGGTTTATTTGAATGAATTTCTTTTTTTGCATTCTTTAACAATCTCGTCCCATTTCAAATAAAAATGAAATTAAATGTGTTGGTTAATTGGGTTAAAAAATTTTTTTTGAATTGATCTTTTCAATTTTCGCTATTGGACAATGGGATATCCCCAACATAAGGTCTATTTCTAGAGAATGATTCAAAGGAGGGACATTCACCACTAAAAAATTGAGTAATTTCGTTGAGCACAAAAATCGTAGAAATAAATCTTTCATTTATGAATATTTTTTTGGTGTCCCTTTAGATGTGCTTTCTGTGAAAAAGCAGCCTTACAATATTGACATTTGAAAGGTCTGTCACCAGTGTGTATTCTCATATGCGTCTTCAAACGAGCTATATTTCGATGACAATATCTGCATAGATAACATTCATACAGTCTTAAATTGCAATGCGTTTCGTGCTCATTCAAAACTGATTTGTCATCATATTGTCTATTGCACTTTTTACATCGATTCCCGTGAACCTTTTCCATGTGAATATCGAGAATATCTTGGTCTGCGAATTTCTTTCTGCATTTGTCACAACGAAATGGCTTTTTTTGATGCAGCGCTAAATGTCGCTTAAAGTTTGCAAAATAGCCACTTTGGAAATTGCATTGATC
>NW_022202829.1:0-3800 GCF_009176525.2 Contarinia nasturtii | reverse complement strand
TGTGTGTGTGTTCCTTTTTCTCTGTCTGCTGTTGCTGTTTTGAAATGCATCGATGCACACCGCACTGGATTTGTAGATAAAAGACAAACATAACACTGTGCGTGCGCTGAAATTGCACATAAATTATACAATGTTCGATTATTACTCAATTTCTTTATGGAACGTTCGTGTGTGTTTTTTTAAGCTCCCTTGCTTGGTTGCTTGTTTGCTTTGTTTTTTGCTTCGATTCTTGCCACCTTTTCTCCTCATCGCCGCAACTACTACTGTCAACTACTATTGTTTCCATTTTATCTGTGCATTTTCTTGTTGCTCTTTTGTGAGAGAATCGAAGCCAAATAGAAGACGAACGATGGGTTCAAAGCCCTACCGCATATGTTTTCAATTTGCATATATTGTATTCGTGTGTTGTGATATAGAAAACCGTGAATATGTATGTTACGCGGTTGCTTCACCGACACAATCCACTTATATATTGGATGTTCTTTTGTAGAAAAAACCAATCGACATGATTGTATTTCACATTGAAAGCGATATTTATCCGCGTTGTAACATTTTTGCTGCTGTGTGCACCCAATCATGAAAAACACACACAATTTTGAAGCCCACGAACCAGCAGAGGGAAGCGGGAAAAACATTCAAGAAAAAAAAAGAAAAAGAGAGAGAGAGAGAAATTTGAAGCACACTATATGTTTGTTTCGATGCACTTTGACTAAATGTATCTATTTTATAAATAGCTTCTGGTGCACAATGTGACTATAATTATTTATGCTTTTTTTCTTTCTTTATCTTCAATTTCACCGTATGTGTGCGTGTGGGTCTCGTTTTTATTTTAGCGTGTTACGATCGAACAATAAACCTCAAGTATATTCTGCTGCTGTTGGTTTTTGTTTTTATTTCCCCTTTTCCGTGGTTTAGGAGACAGAATGTACACTTAACGCTCTCGCATTTGTACATCCAATATAATCAGAACGATTCCTTTTTATATTTAGAGCAAAATGAAGAAAACACCATACAATAATAAATATTTAAAAATTTATTTTCACTTCAATCCGTAAACTCAATAGTGGAATGAATCCATTCAAGAGATAAAAGAAAGTGTGCGCGCAGAAAAAAAAAAACAGAAGCACACTCATTTGAGTTATGTGGTTGTTATCGTTTCTTCTGACACAAATTCTTTCCCATTTTTTTTTTTGTAATTTTAATTGAAAAGAATCAGGAAGAAGACTTATAGAGTATGCCTTGCTCTTACTAGTACTATTAGTTGTGTGTGTGTGTGTGTGGTGAAAAAGGTTCGTATCATATTTTACGTTTGGATTTTATGTTTTTATTTGGTTTCCGTTTGCAACAGTCGAATTGTGTGCAGCATGGAGCAGAATGTCGATGATCGTTGTGCGCGCACACAGACATGTACTTAGACCCGAAAAAAAAACGAAGCATTCACGCCACTCGGTTACGTGTCATTAAACATACGACAAAAGCGACTCAGCCGAATCAAATAAAATTAAAGATAGTTATTTCTGCTTTTGTTTTAACTCTCATCCTGTGCTAATGGTTAAAGAGTTGAAATTATTTGGCATTTATTTAATTCAGTTAAGATGCTTTGCCATCCATACAATGTGTGCCCATTCCATTTATCCTTTCTCTTTTCGTTTTCATTTAATAGCGACCATAAAAAAGAGAGTCTCGCTTTTGTTCCGCTCACTCACCATTTCCATCTCCATTTCGAAAAATTCGAATGGATTTCGTGTATTTATGATGTTTGCGCGCGCCTAGCACATTAAAATGAAACGAAACGAAAAATTCGATTTTGATTCTTTGAATATGTGATATGTGCTAAATGCGGTCGATATTTGAGAGCTCGATGAGTTCTTATCTATCTGCCACACACAATTAAACAACTGAATGCGAGGGACAATTAGTGAAGTCAACTGTAATCCAATTTTCATTGTTTGCATACATTGGTGCTGTTGTGACAGCAGTGACTCACTTTCATTTTCTGCTTAGTGATTTCATAATTCAAATTGATGTCATTTTCTGCAATTCCTTTCATAATAATTTTGCGTCTTCCTTTTGTTCGCCCGTAGCGATTCATATTCTATTCGACGATGAATATCGTTCACAATTTTTTGTAATTTTAGCCTTTGAACGCCAACCAATGTCCATCGACCATCGTCATCAACAGCATAACCGATACGAATGAATTGTTGTTGTTCTTCGTGTTGTGAATATTGATTTTGACCGTTTCATTAAATAAAATAGCGTGAGAGTGTGTATTGAGAAAAGCATTGAGTGCGAATGGGAGCAATAGTAAATTATTTTCCTTGAGTGTCGTTCGGCCATTTTCGGTGTACACATATAAAAAGTGATAAAGCAATTTATCAAGTCATTAGTTTGTGTCAATATTTATAGTACCATCATTATAATCTCCATTTGAGGCTGAATCACGCATTTTCACACGAGCTCACACCCACCACCCGTGCTCTACATCTCTTTCTCTCTCTGACAAATGAACAAACTATAATAAGATTTGTCTAGCACAATCATTCATTGGATTAGCAAGTGGCATTCATTATTTTGCGCTGTTGGCTCCTTCAGTCAAACATCAAATCTAACATGAATTTGTGGTACCAAATATATGCTACGGCCAAACAGTAAACAATCATGAGGACATCAATTGTAGTCATTGGTATTGTCTACATTTGGCGTATCCGTGTTTGTTTACACATAGAAAGTTATGATGTATTTTTCATGTTTGTTTGAACGAATTTTCTCATCTTTGATTGCCAGCATTCCTTTAAAGTATCCGCTGTAAACTAGATAAATATTGTGTAACTGGTCATTTCATTTCAAATTGGAACTAAAATTCAGCATTTGTTCTGAAACCTTCGTTGAAACAACGACGTGTTATTGTTAAAAAAATTAATGAATACTTTCTTTCTCAGTGTCATACAATTAAAACTTTGTTATGAATACATAGAACAAAATTAAGAACGATTTTTTAACCGCAACGATTCAATTGACCGTCTGCATTTTATGGGTAATATGCGTGTTATAGATCTTCTGACAATATACATTACAAGTTCACCGTTTCACTCTACAAACATGCAGAACACACATCAAAATACATCACGTATGACCATGAAAAGGAACATGCTCAAGACATGGTAGGCACAATTTTATGGATAACTGATTTCGTTTTTATCTTTCTTTCTTTTATTTCTCTTGAATTGTTTTGGTTTGTAGTACAAAAAAACTTTGTACAGGTTTAAACAATATCAAGAAATTTGAATGGGTTTTCAGAAAAGCGTCGATTCCCATGCATAGCCAAACCCTTCGAAAAATGGAAAATGAATTGAAAGAAATATACATATATTTTTGTAAATTACGCCTTAAGATTTGGAAAGATGTCTTGCTCAAATATTTCCACTTATTCTTTATATGTTATATACTTGTTCAAATGGCGATTCACGCTACTAATTACGCTAATTTCTTGCTGATTTACTAGTATTTCGATTTTGCTTTCGAGGAACCGAAAAAACAACAACAATAACATGGCTAACAGAGGTCGTATCGGAACGTAGATTTTGGATGTAGAAAAATCGGGATGTAGAAATCAGAAAAAGCAAAAAAAAAACAATCATTGGCTTATTGTTTTTATCTGTTTCTTTTATATGCAATCGTTGTTAGAGCGATAATTCTGCCAATTTTCTAAAAACAAATTTAATTTCGTAAATTGCCCCTTGTTCTTGTTCTACAATTGTTGGGGCAAATTCATCCATTATCGGGCATATGTTGACGGT
>NW_022202828.1:0-2110 GCF_009176525.2 Contarinia nasturtii | reverse complement strand
TTTGTATTAATGCTGACTTTAACGCAGACATATTCCAATTTACTTGAATCATCGAATACAATGTTGGTGGATGTTAGTTTTGAGGTGACTGCAATGAGTACACCACCACGACGACTTAACGATGAACCAGTCTCAAAACGATCCTTACGGTAAACATGGTATGAATTGTCAAAGAATTCTGACGAAAAATGAGATTGGTTCAACCATGTTTCCGTTAAAACAACAATAGAATGTGCAAATGCCGACGAATTGCAGAAAAATTGTTTTGATTTGGTGCGCAAGCCACGAACATTTTGATAATAAATATCATTGCACACCAAAGTGAAAACCAAAAAGAGGAGAGAGAGAGTGATTTGTGTTGCTTAGTTGCGACGATTTTGTTGCGGTTGACTGTACGAACCCATCAGTGGACTGAGTAGGTATTGAGACAGCAGCGGCAACAAGTTGGCAATCGGTGGAATTTCCGGTGTCATTTTTTGCCTTTGTTGTGACTTTCGTCGATTTCGACCATGAATTGGTGGCTTGAACGAGGCATGATTCTTGTTTTTTGAAGATTTGTCAGTTCGTTGGGATTGTGGAACTGATTTAGAGTTTTTATTGCTAGGCAATGAATTTTCAACGAACTCTTTGGCCTTAACGCCCGGTGGCCAAATGGAAGTGTCCATAATAATGCCGAAATAACGATTTGGTACTTCTATTTTGAAGGAAACGAACGATAATTTCCTTGCGTCTTTATTTTGGCTCACCAGTTTGATCACCTTCAAGTCACCTACTACACTGTAACATTGGTGTGATTTCAAATGATCGGTGATATCATCGACAGTAGTATCAGGCCGAAACGGTGAAATATAGACCGTTTTTGTTTCATACAATTTTGAGTTAATTGTATGACCGACCCGATGCCCAAAATCACAATTTGCCACTTTGGAATTCAAATTCTTTTCAGAATTTGAAGTGGCTGTAGTATTCATACCAACGACTTTTGACTGGAGATGTGAAACGGTCATTGAATTAGGCTGTGAGCTAGCCTTTGTCACTCTCGTTGGCTTTGACACCTTCTTTTTGCGTGGATTTGACACTCTGTTTGTCGACACATTTGATCTAGTCGATGGACTGACAGATCTACGACGCTTGCGTAAAACTTTTGGCTTTGGTCGCACGGTCGGAACATCATTTGTCAAAATATCACACGAAATCGAAATTATATTGGTGTCATTTTTTTCGTTATCAACAGGTTCAATCACATCGGTACTGTTTGCATCGATATCAATAACGATATTGGTATCGATTTCCATCTGATTGATCGTAGTCGATGGAATGTCAGTATGAATTACTGAAGACTGTGTCAAAATTGGAGCGGACAATGATAAATTCGCGCCATTTATTTGCTTTGCCGAAGTGGCTGCGTTAGAAATCTTCAACTGATCCAATATTGGTTGAATAGTGGATTGAAATTCCGATATTATGTTGGCACTATTCACGAGAGTTGATGCGATGCCATTTACCGTAAAGGTCAAACATATATCGCAATACCACTGTAAATTTTTAATCGAAACGAGATAATTTACAATCGATTTTTTGTAATTACCATTTTCTGAAATTAAACAGTTGATGTGAAATTGTTTTCCGCAAAATCCATAGCAATTTATCACATCTTTGTTGGAATTGGTCGTGGACTCGGCACACAAAGTGCATTTGTCATGCTTTGTATTCATATTTGTAGGTTAGTCCCACTAACAAAATACACGGAGAAAAAAAACGAAATAAAACCAACGAAAGCAACACGAACCACAAAGATATAAACACGATAAATGCTAATTCAATTAAAACAATGCTTTAAAACGAGAAAAAAATTTTTTTTAGCAAAGAATACTGCTTAAAACAATAAAATAAACGAAAAAATAAACACTAAAACTAGGAGCTAAGAAAAAGTTTGACAGTTGACAGTTGATTTAAGCGTTTATCCTTAAATGCTCATTAATCTTGTTAAACTAGAAAAAAAATTTAAAAGTAAATTGTTTGGATGAACAAACTTGATTTTTTACAAGAAGAATAGATAAGAAATCACAATAAAATGAATATTTGAGATTAAAATAATAAAAAATCACAT
>NW_022202827.1:1358-5764 GCF_009176525.2 Contarinia nasturtii | reverse complement strand
GTATATAATCAGGGGGAACGCAACCTGTCAATAAAAACACTACACATAAATCATCAATACAGTCCGACGGACGCAAGTGACTCAGGATAAAACGAAGGGGAGAGTAAAATCGACGTATCTGCAACTCGCTTATGGAAACTGTATGGAAAACCATACATAATGCAGTTCTCTTATGAGAATTGTGTGTAAAACCTTACATTTTGTCGTTCTCTTATGGAAGTTGTGTGCAAAACCTTACATTTTGTCATCCTCTTATGAGGGTTGTGTGTAAAACCGTGTATTTAGATTTAATACAGTAGAAAAATCCCTCACCAAAATTAGTATATAAAGGCCTAGATGTTAAGACTAATCGGGTTCAGTTGTGGAAAGTAAACCGACGCATATTGTCACTGTCTTGCCATTAAGGACACACAAGCCAATCGATTTGATATTTAATATATTGTCACTGTCTTGCCTCTAAGGACATACAAGTTAAATTACATCAAATTATAACATCACATTGTCACTGTTCCGTTAAAGGACATACAAGCCAAAGATTCGAAGTTTGAACATTTTGTCACTGTACTGCCATTAAGAACATACAAATAATTATTAACACATTTCGTCACTGTCTTGACAATAAAGACATACGAAGTTGATACATTAAATTCAAGCCAAGAATCAAACAAACCAGAAGGTCCACACTGAAATCCAAATAATTATAAGAAAAATTATAATTGTAAAACACAAATTGAAACTCCAAAATAAAATAAATTTGTTTGTACTGAATAAAATCCTCTTTAAATCTCGGACATCGTACAAACTGGCGCTGCGAATAAAAACGACCTACTTTATCGTCAACGGACGCCGCGATAAAGTATTTTTGGAGTTTTAATTAAGTGTTTTTCAAATACAATCCGGGAAGGAAGAAAAAACTAGACGAGAAATTCAGAGGGAGCGAGAGGTCCAACGGAACAAGAGGTTATCATACAACGAGAAAAGAAGTCTAAAAGAAGGAGATAATCAGCGTAGCAGAGAATTCGGCAGAGAGAAATTTAACGAGACGAAATCAATTCGAACTAGTTGTATCAGAAGGACAAGAGGGAACGTGAAATTCAGCAAAGGCAAGATAACAGACGAAAAACTGCATCAAAGGAAGAGGAACAGCGAAGGAACGAGAATCATTTGGAGCATTTTATCAGGAGAAAATTATCAAGTAAGTGGAATTTTTCTTGTATCAGTAGGGAATGAATAGGACAAATGAATCAGCTTAGGTTAGAGAAAAAACGATTAGAAAAAGAATTAAAAAAGTTAGAGTGGTCTAGTGGACGACGAAATAAAAACGAAAATTTAAAGAAAATAGAGAAATTGTGTGGACAGCTAGCTCTGATAGAAAATAAACTCAATACTGAGAAAGCTTCGTTAGTAAATACATTAGTATCAGACTTAAATACGTTGGATTTGAATCAGTTGGAACAGGAAAAACAAAAAATAGAAGAATTAATTTCTGGAGAGGAAAAAAGCGAAAAACGCGCTGAATTTCAGATACAATTGGATAAAATTTCGTCAGCACAAAAAAGAAAAAGAAAGTTATCAAGCTTGGAAGATTTAATTGATCGCACAATGTATCGTACACCACCGAAGACTACGAAACATGACTCGACAATTCCGAGTTTGGAATTGGAAAAGGAAGAAACGGTGGTTGCATCTGATTTATTGGGTGAGGGAGCATCTAATGTTCCGCTCACAGAACCTCCGAATATTATGATATCCAACGTAATAACCTCTGGTTCAAATACAGTCAGTACAACTACTAGCACGAATATTAGAAGTACTGCTAATTTTGACCTTCCTAAAAAAGTAGAAACGGAAGAAGAAAGAAAAGTACGTTTGCAAGAGGAAAAGATACATGTAGAGGATTTCTTCAAAAATTTACAAATTGTCGATGATTCAAAGGGAGCAATCCCAAAGAATATAAACAGAGAGAATGTCATTGATCTTAGGGACTCAGTTAAATTGTCAGAACCAACAAATCAAGGGGCTCAATCGCTTCCAAATTTGGAACTAAGTGATAGCTATTTATTTAAAAAGTTCGCAGAATATGATTCAACACCAATTAGAGCTAATCATCCAAAAAATTCCATTAAGAAGACAATGAAAAAAGTTCAATTCTCAGGCCCAGAATATGTGGATCAAACTATTTCCGATCCATTAAAATCAAAAGTTTTGAGGCCATCGGTACCCTGTATGGGTACAGAACAATTATATCGAAAAAGAAATTATGTTGAGCAAAGTCATATGAATCCAGACATATATACACGGTCACAATTTCAAAACCAATCTGATTATTTACCTGGAGATTCATTGGCAAATCAATATGAGCAAAGTCAATTTCCAGAAATGTATTTACAATATAATAATTTTTCTCATGCAAATGACGATAATGCTTTTATTGGTCAACAAGAACCTATTAATTCTATGAACTATTCTCGACAATCACCATATAATACGGCTCAAACATTCTCTAATCCAATAAGCAATAATTACAACCAAAACTTTGCAAACAATCAAGGAGCACAAAATCAATTTTTTCCCAATCAAGTCTTTTCAGCAACTATTCGAGATTCATACATTAGACGTTTAAGATCGATTCCTATTTTCAATGGATCAAGTTACAAAGACTTGAGAGAGTTTATTGACGTAACAGACACCTTAAATAGTGCATGTCTAAACGAATCAGAACTGAATGAATTTTATGAACAAGCTATTTTACAATTGAGGGGAGAAGCAAGACGTGTTATTTCCGGTTCAGAGCATAGTAATTGGAATGTAATTAAAAAGAAACTTCTTTCGCATTTCTCGTATTTGGCTAATAAAGATATTATAACTAGTCAATTGGAAAATTTGAAACAAGAAAAAGACGAGTCATTGACAAAATTCGCTGAGAGAGCAAGAAAATTGCTACAAGAAAAGGATAGTATGTATACACATTTGACTTCAGAGCAAAAATTCGAACACAATAGAATTGCAAGAAAATCCTTCATTAGGGGTATTCAAAACGATAAGCTTCGTGAACGGTTAGCTATTCGTGGAGCTTCAAGCTTGGAGGACGCGATTTCCTTCTCAATTGAAATGGAAACTGATGCAATGATTCAGATCCCTAAATATGAATTATTTTGTAGACTGTGCTCAGTGAATGGTCACCGGGAGAGTCAGTGTCGTCGGAGAAATAGCAGTAATGCCAATTTTAACGGAGTGATTTCCGCATTACAAGCACTAAATTCAGACTCAGGTTTTAGACCTCGCAATAATAGACCTTTTAATGGTAATAATGGACGATTTGGTTGGGATCGCCCCACTGGAAACATGAATAATCGTTTTGATCGTTTTAACATGTATAATAATAATCGTTTTCCGGGACCCAATACATATAATAATCGCTTCACTGGATATAATATGTACAACGATCGCTTCTTTGGACCCAATACATACAACAATCGCTTCCCTGGTCCTAATATGTATAACAACCGTTTTCCAAACGGAGGCTTCAATAATAACATGAATTATCGTTTCCAGAATAACAATCGCTTTTTTGGAAGGAATGACAATAATAACGGTATAAATAGAGAGGAAAACACTCAGATGACCAGAAATGAGGGTTTTAATAGGAATAATAATAGCAATGGTAATATTAGCAACGATAATAACTATGGTCAAAATGCGAACCGTTTTTCCAATCGCTTCAATAACGGACCAAATCAAGTTAATTTGGTTAAAACTTCAGAGTCTCCACGAGAGTCGGAAAACTAGAATGGATGGGGAGAGACGATCGACTCGACTCATCCATTCAACCAAAATTGTCTATTAATTTCCAAACATCAATGAACAATCAAACTACACTTAAAACTTTAATGAATTTTCAAAATGCGTCAGAAATAACTAATGAAGGAAAGGTACAATTAAAAATAGTACAAGAAAATGAAGCAATATTCGTATATGTAAACTCAAACCTGAATAACGAAACACTTAAATTTTTGGTCGATACCGGAGCAAGTATCAGTATAATTGCAAAAGAGATGGTTTCCAAAGATATAAAGGTATTAAACTATGTAGTAAAATTATTTGGAATTTTGGGCGAACAGAAATCGATCGAAACGAATGGCATAGTAAACGCGATATTTAAAATAAATAATCAATATTTGGGTACTGTATTACATCTAATTGATGGACAGTGCTTGGGAAATCAATTTGCGGGAATTCTCGGTTATGACATATTGACTTGCTATAAAGCTGTAATTGATATGAACGAAATGATGCTGCATTTTAATTTAAAAGAAATAATGAAGATAAATGATGACATTGGGGATAAAGAAATTGAAATTGAAAATAAAAAGAAAAAAAATATAGACGAGATCAAAATAAAAAAC
>NW_022202827.1:0-1348 GCF_009176525.2 Contarinia nasturtii | reverse complement strand
TGAAGAATTTGACAAAAAGGAAAAGGATTTAAATTTAAAGAAAATTACGGAAAAAAGCGAAAATAATACTGAAGAAAGAAATTTTATTGACTTATTAGCACAGACATACGATTTTGAGGAATTGAATATATTTGAAAATAAAGAGCTTAACATTGAAAGCAAAGATAAAGAAAATGAACTAAATTTTGTATTAACGCTCGGGAAATTTTATAACTTTGATGAAGCGGGGGAAAATAAATATAAATATGAAATAAATACAGATGATGACGAAAAGATTGAAGAATATTTAAAAGAAGAGAATATTAAAAACGAAAGAAAAAAGAAAAGAGTTCGGAAACATTTTATTAAATACATTAATACGGTGAATTTTTATGAAAAGAAAATAAAAGAAAGAAAAGAAATGAAATTAAATTCGGGAATAGAAAAACAGAAACACGTATATTCGGAATTCCAACAGTCTACATCTTCAATCAATCGATCCAATATAATTCATCAAACTTTGGATTTGTCGCATTGTTCTCAGGAAGAAAAGGTTTTCATAGAAAAAATCTGTCAGAATTTTAGCTACCAATTTCACATACAGGGGGACATTTTGGGCTCCACAAATGTAATAAAACACGTTATAAGATTGATTCCAAACGCAAAGGTTATTAATTGCAGACAATACAAACTACCTCAATCACAGAAAGAAATCTTAAAAGAAATGGTATTAGATTATGAAAGGCAGGGACTAATAGAAAAGTGTCAAAGTATTTTTAATTCACCGGCAATTTTGGTTAGTAAGAAAGACGATCATGGAGGAAAAACAGCACATAGATTTGTGGTAGATTATAAAAAATTGAATGAACAATGTGAAACAACATTCGTACCAATGTTAACAGTTGACGATATTTTGAATGGCTTAGGCAAATCAGAATACTTTTCTACGCTTGACATTCATAGCGCCTTTCATCAAATCATGATGGATGAGAGTTCAAAGGATTATACTGCATTTTCAGTCGAGAACTTTCAGTATAGATGGAACCGCATGCCTATGGGTTTGTCCGGGAGTCCAAATTCTTGGATCCGGGCGATCAACATAATAATGGCTGAGTTGATTTCACACGGTCTTTTTACTTACTTGGATGACTTGATCATTTATAGTGACACTAAGAAAGGACATGATAAAATTCTTTGGAGAGTTATGGAGTTGCTTAAAGAAAATAACCTACAGTTAAAAATATCTAAATGCTGCTTTTATGCAAAGGAATTTGAATATTTGGGGCACATCATCTCAAAGGATGGAATGAAGGTGAACCCAAAAAAGATCGAAGCGGTTAAGAATTATCCACGTCCAACAACAATTAGA
>NW_022202826.1:0-10479 GCF_009176525.2 Contarinia nasturtii | reverse complement strand
TTTGCGCTGTCTGTTTGTATATTTGGTTTTTGCTCACATAAATTTGTATTCGACTTTTTGCAGAATATTCTGTATGTTATTGTTTTCTTCTTAGGCCGTCATATGTGTATTGGCATGGAGGAGAGATAGTTTTACAATTTCGAAAAATTCTGAGAACATCACATAAATTCGTATGTTCATACCAGCATTGGGATACGTGCACACTTAGAAGGTTCCCATGGCATAACAGCATTGCACACATTTGGCATTCGCTGGTGTTTCTGTCAACATGTCTCAATTTCATTAAGTAAATAAAATACAAATTAAAAGAGCAATGTGTATGTGTGTTTAATATATAAAATAAATTGTTTGTATGCATCTTTGGCCCATGTCGATATTATCACACAGCATTTTGCACCATGTCGCTGTGGAACACACCTTTTTTTACCTGTAAATGCTTCTTTGTATTTGTTAAGCTTCATGACACTTAAAACTGGGGATTACCATTAAACTTCAGCTCATAAATTGTAGTGTTGCCGTTATCCAGTGGAATTGTATTGTCGCAGCTATATGATGTGAAAATTTCTCCGTCGCTCTCTTTCTTTCTCTCCTGGACAACACTCTGGTTTGACATACAAGAAATAAAAACACATTAAAACTACGAATTAAGCTTGTCGATACACAATTGTTAATATCAGTAGAACATGAATGCCAAAGCTTTTATCCAATGGGAATGCGTCAATTGATTTTTATTATACCCGGGTATGGCATTGTTTTAATAAACTACAATCCGATCAAAATGCTTTGCTTACGAAAAATTCATGAAACATTTGGATTACAAAAGCATGTACGTGTAATTTTCGACAATACGAAGAAAACCAGCCAGCAAAAACGACTCACATACCTTTTTTTCGGCACCATTAACGCTTATGTTGGGTTTAACGGCGAAAAGTTTGTTATACCTTTTTCATTCAATGATGCAATTTGTACACAATGTCAAAGACTTTTGGCCGGATGTTGACCTTAAAATAATTTCATGTGATGTACATGTGTGATCTTGGTTTTAAATAGGTTGCTCTCAATTTAATACACTTTCACACAGATTTTGACAATGAAATCGTTTGTCATTCGAGCACACTTCACACATTGTTTGTCGGAACATTTTCCGGTACCTGTGTTTTTTCAAACGTATTTCCTGACCATTGGATTGACATGATTAAATTGTCTATTTAAATATTCAGTAACCTAATCTGACATAATGTCACGAAATACAATTATGAAGTATATTCGGACATAAAATATAAATTCACAGTTCGAAAAAATAATGATATTGAGTTGGAACTGATTTAGTTTCGGTAATCGTTCAACAAATAGTAAAACAGAGTCTCATTCAGAGCATAAAAATATATCTTGCTGAAAATTGGACTGTGTGACAACAACAATTTGGATCCACAACGTGGAACCGAAAATATAGAGTTCTATTTTGGTAGTTTAGATGTCTACATTTCCATTGGAAGAGTACAAATTCCTGTCACTCTATTAAATTGTACACAAATGGCAAATCAAATTCACCATTACTTTACTCTAATACGCCAAACATTAAACATATGTGGAATTCATTACGTACATAATGTGTACAAATTACATATAAGAGTGGATAACTTGAAAGCTCTTTTTTAGGCGATGGTTGCTAAGGGACATCGAAGCTTACTCATATCAATGAGTAGTACAAAAAAAATGTGAGCGAAATTTTGCAAGAGTTTTCGCCGGGCATATGCACTTAAACCAAACTAAAGGCTGAATTTCGTCTCACATATTACGATGATGTGCGCTCATATTTATTATTATGTTTCCATTTTCGGGCAGAAAATGTGAACCATATGGTGGCTAAAAGTAATTTAGATTGCTGTTTTTGGAATGAGAAAACCTTTTTCGTCAAACTTCATACATATTTAATGCTGATCTAAATATTAAATGCATTCCCGTGGTGGATTTTTCGATGCTCTGTTGTCAACGAACACATGTTATATACATTCATGTTTTGTTTGGTTTTTTCGTTTTCCGGCTCGAAGTGAAATGGATGGAACATATTAACCAAACTCTGTGTATGTTTTAATAGAAAGTTTTTGTTGTTAAAAATATTTGTTAGAATTGATGTTATGTTATTATATATTCACAAAATGCTGAAATAAAAATAACAGAAAATTAAACGAGCTCAAATTCACAAAAAATGTTCACTTTTTGTGATTCTATTACGTAAATTGGGTGTTTTTATTTCAAATCATTGTCCGTTACATTGTACATGTTATTGACAGTAAAATGTAGTATTACAAATTAAAATTAAATGTAATACTCATAATGTATTTCCTTGCGCAAAGTGGATTTTCGATTGGCTCATTTGAATTGATATTATCGGTGTCACTTGTTTAATCAATTCTAAGTCAATTTAAGCGTGTTTTCTTTTATTTGGGCACAAATATCTTAGATAGGTTTGCATGCATTCATTTGGATCTATCACACTGTAAAAATCCTTTACAGCTGAGAAAACTCTTCGTGTATGGATATTTTGAATAAAGATTCTGTGTGGGTGCTTAGAAAACTTTGGTAAACTTTAAAATTGTCATCAGTTCGAAATTCAATTTAATATTATTTCCAATGTTTCTTCGTCGGCAGATCGGTGTAGCAGATCGCATACTGGTCATTAGGAAAATGTCTACATTTGGGGCTTTAAAGTTTATTTATTTCAGGGTGAGTTCCTAATGGATAAGATAGGAAGCCTTACACGGATAAGCAAATTGTGTTGGAGTGTTTTACCTTTACCTTTCTCATTTCATTTATGTATATAGTGACTTCATAAATCATGCAATAGTTGCTGTTAAGCGAATCGGGGTCAGATTGTTCTAGGCAATGTATCACAAAAGTGTTTTATTTTCAAAACAAATCTGCATAAAACATATTTATTCGTATTCGCATGCAAATTGTGTATGCGATGGAAAGAGTGCGACTATTATTTCTCAAATTAACGCCATCGGAAAGTGTCTGAGCGATTTCAATAAAATGCTATACGATTGTAGTGATATTCCATTTCTTGTTCTAAACAGACTCAACGATATTGGATTGCAGTGCTTCGGCTAAAAACAAGCGAAAATAAGAATACAGACATACGAAAGCAGCAAAAGTATGCATAAATACAGCGTAGGACGAAACAGTCGAAGCATGACAATCCCAACAGCAAAAACATCAACTCTCAAGGGTCAAGACAATAAACAAGCAGCCAACAGTTATCATAGAGTTTGTTGTGCTTTGTGTTTGCCACTTCGCTGCATTAGACTATTCATTCCGTTCGGTTGTTCTTTCGTATATACTGGTTGTATAAAATTGTGGAATCGTTTGAGGCGGGCACATCGTGTCGTTTTACAAAAATGCTGATTTATTGTTGATAAATCCCGTTGTAATGTTGATTTTTATGATTTTTCTCGATTGTGCCAGTTGCTCTTATCATTTGTTGTTCTTCTCTCTCTCTCTCTCTTCCTTTCGCAGAAGAGGAGCTACGTCGGTTGCCATGCCACATTCATAACTTTTCAGTCTTTTGCTCCAGTAAATTTATTCTCTGGCGTTTTGCACGAGTAGTAAACGGTAATGCACTCTTGCTTGCATTATTCACATTTTGCTGCAGAAAAAAAAACGTATAGCTGCATGGATAAATTTACGAGTTTGAAGCTCGTTAGTCGTTCACATTTTCTTTTGTAGTCACTTACATTGTTCTCAGCCTCGTTGTGCAAATTTCGCGGGGAGTGAATTTCCAATTAAACTGAAAAAATACGACATTGTGTGTGTGTATGTGTGTATTTTTTGTACACACCATAATTCGTGTGATCAAACGATCGATTAAGTACAGATGGGAAACAGCATTTTACGAAATGTACTATGTAATTTGGGACATACGAATATGTAATGCATTGTACTTCGATACCAATTGAAAATGTAGGTAAAGATGGACTTGGTTAAAGTGTTCGATTTAGAAAGAAAATGACTGAAAACAACGAACAAAATAATAAATAAATAATTCTTGTGGTCCGGAACATTGACAGCAACGACAACAACAACAGCAATTTTCGTATTCGTGTGACCCATTTGCAACGGAAAATAGAAAAGCTAACCAGCTAGAAAAAGAGATAAGAAATTTTCAAAAATGTGCAGAGAAAAAAAAATGTAGGAGTGAAACTTGACTCGTGGTGAGTTAATCAAATGCAGCAAATTGAATTTATAATTTATTGGGAACAACGACCAGCAACGACGACGACACGATTTTTTCGACTTTGTTTATTTTGCTGTCGATTGAAAACAAACACAGAAAATGAACGAACCGATCCAATAAAGCAATGGTAACTGCAACACAAAATCCGGCTGCTAAAATGGTTCATCTGTTTTCCTTATTACATTAAAAACTTTGTTCATTTCTCTATTTCACTATGCTCTTCCGGATCCCTTTTTTCTGCCAACCTTTCAATTTGTCATTTTTTCAAATGTATGTAATTTTATCGTGGACAAGTGTGTCACTAAACGTTTTTCCGGAATGTTGACAATTTTTCCAGTTTTTCTTCTTCTTCGAATTACTTTCAACGCGAATCTCATTGTTGGTAATACACATCTGGGCGATTGTTAACAAAAATGCCAACGTGAACTGATACAATCGCACACCAGCAACAACGCAAGTGCGAAAATAAACGGAAACGAAGCAGATAAGGAAATAAAGTTTTAAATTATCTTTTGTAATGTGTCTTCAAAAGAGTAAAATAAAGTGCAAGTCGTTTATTTTCATTTTTAAATGTAATTCGCCAGCGGAACTCGCATCAATTGTAATTTGATTTCATTGCAGTTTTTGAATGAAAATTAAAGGCCATTAAAATTGGTAGAGATAAAACTTTGCGCCATTGAATGGAGCGTGCAAAATGTTCCGTGAATAAAGGAAGTTTTCGGTTTTTTTTTTGTTCAACATAAACAGGTTTTTCACCCTCGTAAACAGAGAGCAATGCAATAAAAAAATATATTACAATATTAATCGTTGTCCTGTTTTGGATTTCTTTATTTTGGCCTCATTTTTATTTTCGCCTCGCTTATTTCCGATTTATTTCATTTTTCCAGTGCATGAATGAACCTGCAAAATATCCGCGAGTGTAATTGCACCAATTCGCATTTTATTTGAAAAAACGAAAAAAAAAAAATTAGAACGAAAGGGGGCAGTGCAGCTTCGTTTTCAAATCAAATAGAAAAATCCCATTTAAAGTAAATTAAATACGGGTAAAAAGAAAGCAATTTTATTGTGAATTGATCTGTCGAGCGTATTTAGATGCTGTTTTATGTTTATGGCTTGTTTGAAAAGGTATCAGCTTAAGCCGAAGCAGCAATCTCAACCGATACTTATTCGAGCACTCGATTCTTACAATAACAAAAATACAAAATACACCATAAAACGAATGTAACGAATATATAAATAACGAAAATAGAAAAGAAGTTGTTGTTTATTTTACGAGAAGTTGATCCAAAAGATGGAGATAAATGTAACTTTTGCATTATTCACTCACACAACACCGTAAATACATACACACATACACATATTTATATACAGATAAATGAATGCAAAGCAATGTGGTGAAATGTTTCTTTTCCGAGATTTTTCTTATTCCATGACAGGTTGTTGGATAAGCAATGCAATGCATATATTTGTATTTGCTAGGGCGTGAAGAAGTTAACTCGAATCAACATTTCCGATTCTATCGAAGAAGGTAGCGTCAAGTAGTATTTGGGTGCTGTTGCCCTTCATCCATTTGCAAGTCGTTATTCACTTATATATCCAACGAATTTCTTAGTATCTACATCGACAAAATGATACTAACAATAAGTGAAAAATACTGAAACGAGAACAAATCGAAAAGAAAAACAAAAAGACATTTAAAAAAAAAAGAAAAGAACTCAATTTGCCCGATTGGATGTATCTAATGCGACAGGTTTCGACGGGAACACGGAATGAGCATATATATGCATAAAATAATGGCATTTATTAGTAGAGCACCTTCATTGGATGGCATTAATGCTATGAAACGAGAAGAAATGGTTGCAAAGATCGGTGTGTTTGGTTTTCTTTTTGACATTTCAATGGATTCGAATCTTGTTGTTAAGTCGAAACGATTGGACTAAACAAACGAAAACCATTGACAAACAAATCCATTTGAGTGCGAACACAAACAATTTTATTGCTTACACTTTGAATGTCGGATAAATCAATCCATAATGAGAAAATGATCGAAGAGTCTTTCATTCATTCAATTTATCGTTTGAGCTATGCTTTAGTTAAGTGAGTTCAAGCATTACGTGCCCGATTGCAATATTCGACCGAATCAAGAATCCAATTATACACAAGGATTACCGTTATTCATCTGAATAATTTGTCTACGATTTTATTGAGCTTCTAATTTTAAATTCCAGAATATTTGTTACCGTGTGCGCTACTGCGCTTGCAATTTTTCTAGTCGAAACGTGTGACGCGTGCGATACCATCAATATTTCAACATCTTAAAAACACAACCGCGCTGAGACAATGATAAATTGATTGTACACAAAATAAAGTGTATAACGTGCGATTTTAGTGGTACGTGCGTGCACAGATGTCAATCTGACAAGCAGCTTCGTATGCGAAACGAGCCAAGATTAAACATGATCAACAGAAGAAGGAAAAAATACGAAATCAGCTAAAAGTACGTATATATTACATTCACTTTAATTTTCTAGTCACAGTTCATCGATGTATAAAAAAGAGCATCGTTGTCAAACGGTGTGACAAATTTCCTTCGAAAATACTACATCTTAATTTCGCATAGAATGAAGATGCTACTTAAAGTACTATTTTTTACTTCATATTTTTTGTTGTTGTTTTTTTCTAGGTGAATGAACGCACCAAATCGAATATAAGGAATGACTCGTTTAGCAAAATGGAGGATACTAGAGAGAGGGGAAGAAAAAAATGCGTATCCAAGTCATATATCTTATTCACAATGCTATTATTATGCAAATATGTGTAGCGTGTGTCCATTCAAACGTGCAATTCCATAAGCGCAGCTCATGTTTCAATTTTTGGTCGTTCAAAAGAGAAGAAACGACACAAAATTGCTCAGTCAGCGAAAAAAATATATATATATAATGAAAGTCGTATATAGATTGACAAAGCACATATCAGGTTTTCGTTCAAAGATGAATTCATTGGATCATGTTGAAAAATTGTTTGAAAGTATACAATATTAAGCACATTTTTTTTCTCGTCCAGCTTAACTATGGTTGAATGATGTGACTCATCATTGTCACTACCACTGACAGTCATCCACAATAAGCGATGAATACATTCTTGAACTATCATTGTTGCCAATAAGACACACTAAAAATGCAACTAGCTAAATCTTGACGTTTGACATCGAGACCGGAGCAAAAGAAAAAAGAAACGAAAGATGAAGTGACGGTTTTCTATTATTTATTAGCACTCGACCAAACTCATCACATGCATATACATCAAGGCAACAATTTGCCGTAACAACCAAAATTGAAGAGAGTGTCATGCACGGAATTGTACCTTTGCATGTGCGTTTCATTGAGCTCCCATTATTGAAATATGGGGCAAAATTGTTTGTGGACAGTTGCGCCCGTGGTTGTATGCACGCTTTTTCCATTTTCACTTCAAACACAAAATGACATGTGTCCGTTCTCTTCATTGTGTCACTAATCGTCAGCTTCTTTTTTATTGATTGTCATGCAATTCATGGCATTCATTCAATATTTAGAAAGTATTTCATTAAGTGAAGTCCATTGTTTGCAAGCAAAAGAACAATATCAACGAGAGCAAAAGAAATATGAAGTAAACAAAAGTGACAAGTCATACGATTGCGGTAAAAGTAATAAATTGGAAAATACCTTGAGTAGAGTGCATTAGTTAAATCTGTTCCATTTAGGCAATAAGTTATATTACGATACTCGCATGTTTTTCCTCAAGTTCTCTTTCGTTCTTCATCTCCTGACGTTGGAGCGTGTTTGCATCGTGTTTGGTCCATGCGAATATGTGAATATTTTCGATTAGAAACTGTAGACAGTTTGACATGCGATTGATATCTTCACAACTACTATATACACAATGTATATTATACATATTGTCTGGCATATTCAAATAAATTGTTGCAACTCAACAATTTTTTGACAAAACTATCGAACAAATGATATCAATTTCATTTTCAGTTTTGTCAACTATCGAGCATCCAGCACTAATTGACCATATTTTTTTTAGTTATAAATGCAGACATATTTCACAAATGGTTTCCCTCGTGAGAATCTACCGATGGAGAAACTTCTATCGCTTGGCAATGGTGTACACTGTTCAGTAAAAGTATACCGCAACATTATGGCCGAAGCATCAATGTCAACGAGAAACCAGCCTGAATGCATGGGGAACATGAGGTTGGATGTGTTCACCGGAATTCGCAAGTGTAGTAGTGATGTTATTTATATACACCGAACTTAAACACCGAAGTGTCACCGAAATGTATCGTTTTATGAACATAAATTGCACGTTTTTCGCTTGACGTTTTCGCACAACATCGAAACATATTTGTATTCATGTCTTTTCCATTTACTCACCGTCTACATTTCTCACTGAAAATAAAAATACAATGTAGATATGGTTAGATACACTACAATATATTGTAGATATGGTTCGGTTTATTCAGGTGTATATATTTTCAATGTTGGATTTATATCATAAAATATACATAGTCAGTGGTTTTGAAAATATGTTTGTCATTCATGAAGATTATCATTGCAGTACGTTGATTAGATCTTTGTCGGTTTCATCATGACTTCTTTTCTCATTTTTGTCATTCCATTTTCTTTTATTCGAACGTTAGCATCACGTGTTCTTTGTGCTTGGCTGGGACTATGCGTGGAATTTTTGCGATATTGATATGGATCTCTCAATCTCTCTCTCTCTCCCACTCTCGCATTCGCGGAAGCTCATTTCCTCTTGGAATGCGTTAAATAAATGGGTAGTTTGCATCATTTACATGTGCAAGCATGGTACACGAATACGACACGGTAATGCTAATAGAGGATTGTTGAATGGAATCAAGCAAATGTTTGAGTTTCGAACCCTTTTATTTTATAGGCGAAATACTGTGTGTGTGCATGCACATTCAGGTGTTGAACTTTTCATCACGTACGCGCTTTGCCGAGCGCTTTGCACACATGCAATTATTCCACTTAAAAGTATCATTGTACTCGTGCCAAAGCATCCAATTTCGAATTGCTAAATTCTATGACGTTACAACGGAATATTGTATTGTGTTTATTTGTGTTTGGATTTCAAAGGTGTTGAGCGTAAATGTTCACGCACCACATATGCCGAATGGATTTTCATTGACATCTGAAATTAATCAACGCACAAACAACCATTTATATATGTATGGCGAATTGTTTTCGTTATGAATCGAGAACGGTGAAGCCATTGCTGGCTGCTTTTGTCGCTCGTTGGAAATATTGCGAATATGTATGATTACATTGATTCCGTGTCTACCTTATAGCACCAAATTTATTTGAACAATGAGATGAAATGTCAATGCTCTGAAATTCGATATGGCAGTCAGTAATCATGATTCAAATACTTTTTCCATTTGTCGAAGAGAGAGAGAGAGTGGGATCTAATACATATCATGCTGTTGTTATCAACCGAAAACTCACAGGTACATAATTTTACGCCGTCAAGCTTCCATTTTAGTATTTCCTCTTCTATGCCTTCCATTTTTTTCAGAATGAAAATGTTCGGTGCGCCAACACAACAAATAAAGCCGTTGGCATGCCTGCTACGTTTATACGGTATATGATGTTTAAATTGTGCAGGCCATATGACTGGTAAGGCACAAAACCCGGGTAGCGCACAGTAAATATCAAATGACATACATTCAGTTCGGTTTACGATTTGTGCGTATCAAACAGATGGCTTAGAGTCGCATGTCGTTAACAAAGAATTTTGGGTTTTTCGTTGGATAAACACGACAAACACGATCTTATATTGTCGGATGGGGATCGATAGATGTGGCAAAACGCATACATGTTGCTGATTAAATCATGAAAACAGCACAACATTTTACCCATTGTCGCCCAAATTGTTTATGTATCTTGTATATATGTGTGTATACTGTGTACACATACCCCAACTGGGTATTTGCTTTCAAATATGCGGTGCATTTTCGTTGGTCGTTTAGTTACCATAATACTCGGCCTTTCGTTCTATTTTTCGTTTTTGGCATGAGAATGTGGCTTATTTCCGGATCAAAGGTTGGAAATCTTGCTAAAATTCAATTATCTCATGCGGGTTTTGCATCCATTTTATCACATTATTACAAAGTAAATGTTCAAACTGATAACACAGCTGGATTTTTACGTATTTCGTTTACTCATTTCAATTTT
>NW_022202825.1:0-3487 GCF_009176525.2 Contarinia nasturtii | reverse complement strand
TGAAAACCACAAACGATTTCAAAATGGTGTGCTAGTACTTGGCTCCGGTTTTCTCTTCTTTCTTGCCGCGGTCACCGATCAAATGCAACTGTGCAATTCTTTTATTCATCTCGGTATTTATAGGCAAATTAAACAATGATTCCATTTAAAAAAATATATTTCAATTTGTTGCGAAATTCTCATATAGAATGGTGATGAAGAAAAACGCAATTTTCAGGAAACAATAGGCTGCTTGAATTTAAATTTAACAAGCAATCAAATGTATCATAAACTTCAAAAATCACAAATCAATAACGATTGTTCACCGAAAATGTCCATATTTGAAAAGAAAAACTATTCTATGAAGAACAATGCGATATTCTTTATTAATTTGTCGACGCAACATTGTCGATGCACGCTTTTTTTTATACCGGCAACGATCTTAACACACACAAGCAAATTAAATCTCAAAAAATATTTGTCACATCGATTGAATGTGCGTTGTAAAGTGCCCAAAATCGCATGGCACACGTTCCAAATTATAGATTCAAAAATCTAATCCTTTTCATTGTTGCTGCTTACAAACAACATCGATACTCAAAAACGATTTACAAAACAAAACAAAACAGTGATGTTTATTTTATTTCCGAGAACCGTTTTTGGTGTCGCCACACAATGCGCTCTGTTAATGATGTTTTACAGTACGAATCTGACGAGATTTGTATTCGAATACAAACACACGCACACATCTACTATGAACATTTCATCTTATTGCCCGCTGTGTCAGATTCTGTTACACTGTTTGTTATTTAAAATAGCGCGAAATGATAGATAACAAACGCGAAAGACGCTAAAAAAGAATTTAATAGAAAATGAACTTTGATTCATTAACTGAAAGGAAATTTATTCGGTAGAAGCCAACAAAGAAATTTTAGATGAAATTTTTTTGTCAAACATATTTATTTTTTAGTGGTTTGTATTTTCAGTGCTGATATCCAAAACTCAATTCAATAGGACACCCTAGTGTACACAGTATAGACCTCATTCCATTTTCAACAGCTTCATTCGGTGTGGCTCACATCCACCCCATTCAGTTGAGCTTTGTTTTTCGATCAGCATAAATAGAAATTTATATTTTATGTGATTTGTTGCCATTACTTCGATAGTATTTAAAATGCAAGGCTTAAGAACCATGCTGAAAAAAATGGAGAGAAACTATACTAAACTTTTTCAGCATGCGTGTTATTGTGCATGGATATTGTGTGCCTATGCTCCGATCGTTATTATCCACATGCTACCGTAACGGCTTGCAAGCAGAAGTAACCGCTTTTACGCTCGCTGTACTCGCTTAACTCGCTATTTAGCGGAATCTCTATGAGAGTACACACAATGTATATGATGGGTTGAGCATTTGTAACACACATCACAATTTGTGGGCACACACATTCCGAGTGAATCTATCCCAACTACGCTCTTCCTCTCTTTCGATTTATGTATTATATCGATAGAATGTTTTACTTTGCTATTGCGTGCATTAGAGTTACGATTGTGCTCATTCATGAGTCAATTTATAGAATAAAAAAAACGCTTAACTTTACCACTATCCGTTACAACTTTTATACTTTTGTCGTTGCTTCTTGAAATGATTTGAATTTTTCTTGGATATTTCGTTTTAGATTCGATGCACTTGACAAACTTATGAAGTAGATTATAAGATTACCTCTTTCTCTTTAATTTAATAAGAATTCAAATGTGGAGTGAATGAACAATACTCATTAAATGACACTTTTATGGTATGTTTTTTTTTAATTATGAGTATCAATTTCACTCATTTCGCTAGACACTTTCGAACAAAATTTGTGAATTCGATTCTGTGCATGGTGTATGAGAACTAATGGAATGAGTTGAATAAGAGGGTGGTAGTGAAATGTTTATCTCGTATATAGTACAGAAAATGAAGGTGGCAGGTTGCATGAATATACTTATTGCCAACGCAATAATTTCTTTTTTTTCCATAACATGATGCTTCGCTTTGTCTCCTGCGTTCAACAAAAATGTTGTTGGCGTTTTTGGTCGTAATTTTTTCACATCTCTTCCTTCTCTCATTATTATTATTGTTGTTGTTATCGTTGTGCGCGCTCAATGTGCGATATTTTTCTGCCTTAAATTCATATATGCATGCATGAACCCATCTGCTTGCAAACTATGTGGCAGCAGCAGCATCATCATCATCAGTTGTGAATGTGTCGAAGAGAGAAGAGAGAAAGACACTGCGTCCGAGGTATCATCACATATTGCTGCTTATGAGTGCGCTTGCATTCGTTCCCCGCTTTTAGTTCCATCATCCAAAAATACAGCGTCTACACGTATATTTAATGCGAAATTGGATTACACAGATAGGAAAATCGGATGTCGAGAAATGCCAATAATGCATTGTGTGTGAACGATCCATGCATATAAAATATTTTTTCTCTTGTGCCACTTTTTTTTCGCAACCTCTCACTCTTGTTCGAGTTGTGTTGGTTTCGTGGTGCTCTTTCCTCCCCCGCGACGAGATTCGATTGTTCGTTAGCTGCCTCACTTTTTTGGCTTTTCCCATCCTCTGCGATTATGAGAACCACTCTCTCTCTCTCTCTCTCTCTCACTCTCTCATCTCATTCCCATTCCGCTGTCTCATCCCTCACGCGCGCGTTTGCTGAATGCACACACATTCATGAGCACATGTATAATTTTTGGGTGGACATAAAAAAAGCAAATAACAAACCAGAATTTGATTTTGTCGGGCCTTTCGCACTAGACGTGGCATAGACATTTTTTGTCTGCGTGTACTCTCTCTCTCTTTCTTGCACATACACACACTAACATTCAGTCTCTATCATGTATGCATGTCCATGTGTGCCCGCCTGTATATGTGTGTATGTGTGTGTTCCTTTCAATTTTATTTCCTATTTTTTACGTTTCGCTTCGTTTCTTTTTTTTCATTTTTCATTCAGCTTTTAATTTCGTTTGATTTTTTTCTATTTATGCAGCTGAATAATTAAAATTGTTATTGTAGTTTTGTGAAAATGCTTTTTATCAAGTCTCCAACTTCCAAGTGCATTGTTTCGATTGGATGCGTGAATGTAATTGCATAAATGTTTGCCTTCGTGTGATGCTCGCTTTTTCATTTCTTTCTCATTCTCATTCTTCTCCGTTGCATTATTATTTTTTCATTTCTTTGCATAAATTTTATGACCAAAGGATTCATTTACAAAACAAAAATTATGGTTGCCGATCTATTGATGAATTTTCATTTATGTTCGCATAGACAACGACGTTTTTGGTGTGTATTATTTGTCAAAACTGAAACAACGTTATGTGAATGAATCGATAATGGATCATTGTTGGTGTTATTGTTGTCTTCGATATTTTTCTTGTCGCTGAATTTTCTTACTTTATTTTAATAAATCACTGTAATACGTTTAATCACTATTCTCGAAGATTCTTCAATGAAGAAAGAAAAATGCTA
>NW_022202824.1:526-1603 GCF_009176525.2 Contarinia nasturtii | reverse complement strand
CTCCGAATTCTTATCTTAATACTAAAGCCCAAGTTTTCCGAAAGTAACACGCGGAACTCCGGAACAAAAACTAAATTTTTGATTTCTTGACTTTTTACTTTTCCGCACACACCTAGTGTGTAAGGTAAAGTATTGGAATCGGTCGAAAAATTAACACCCTCAAAAAACATGTTTTCTGGGTGTTTTAGGAGCCAGGGAACACGAATCTAGCGTTTTTTCGATGTCCGAATGTATGTGCGTGGTACCCTGTACCCTGTACGCTGTACGCAAAAATTTGTTAACACGATAACTTTCAAACAAGAAAAGTAATTCAAAATCTGGTGTATAACTGGTGTGATGCCCATGGCCATCCATGGGAAAAATTCAATTTTTCTTCCAAAAAAGATATTTAATCTATACTTAAACACTCAAAAATGTGTATTGGGAGGGTTTTTGGGTACGAGAAAACCGAATATGACGTTAGTTTTACGATACAATTAACTTTCTACACACTTTTCATACAAAAATTTCAAAAAATTTGGATTTTTGTATGGAAGCCATGTCTGTATGATATCGTAATGAGCTGAAACTTTGCACAGGTTATTTTTATCACACAAAAATAACACTCTGAGAGTTTGAAGACATTTCAACGCATATTAGGGGTACCTCCCAAACAAAACTTTGGATTTTTTGCTCAAAAACGAAATTTTGTATGGGAAGTACCTTTAATATGCATTGAAATTTCTTCAAACTTTCAGAATGTTAACTTTTTGTGAAAAAAATAACCTCTGCAAATTTTCACATTATTACGATATCATATAGGCATGGCTCCGATAAAAAAGTTCCCATTTTTACTAGTTTTTGTATGAAAAGTGCATCGAAAATGATTTTAATCGTAAAACTAATGTCAGATTCAGTTTCCTCGTAAATTCTTTGAGTAAAGGATTTGTAATAAATGCATGTTGTGGATCACAGTGCGGAAAAGTTCATCTTACGGATGTATGACATTTTATTTTTAAATGTACTCACTCATCATTTTTATTTATTTCGTGTTTTTCTAGTAAATTCTAAATAAAATCACGATAATGTGATTCAAAA
>NW_022202824.1:0-516 GCF_009176525.2 Contarinia nasturtii | reverse complement strand
GTTTTTCTAGTAAATTCTAAATAAAATCACGATAATGTGATTCAAAATTTTATAATTCGTGTCTACTTCCTTGGCGGAACTACGGAACAACGGAGCTCCAAATTTATTATGTGATTATTATTATTCAGTTCAAAGTGCGGAAATACGGAGCTCTGAATTCTTTTCTTTTCAAAGCCCAAATTTTCCGAAAGTAACATGCGGAACTCCGGAAAAAAGACTAAATTTTTGTTTTTAATTTTTTTAACAGACGCACTGTGCAGTTTCCCGGTGCAAGCGGTGTAATCAAACTGCTTGAGCAATATTGAAACTCCGGAGTTCCGGATCAAAATATATCTAAAAAAGGAATGTAACTTACCGATGGATCTTATCTGCTTTTTTACACTGCTACTTAGAATCAGGCGAATATAGAAGAATGACACGAAAGAAATTAATTTATATCAAATTTCATTTTTGGCACACAAAAAAACATGACGCTGCACGAATTTGAATTTAAGAAAGAGAAACACACTATAAAAA
>NW_022202823.1:0-3162 GCF_009176525.2 Contarinia nasturtii | reverse complement strand
TTTGTGGTGGTCATTTTTGCCTCAACTTCTTTAAGCTCTTTAGGCAGCACACAATGTTTGAAAAAGTAAAGCAACGCGTTTTCTTCATCATCTGTGAATTCAAATTCTTCTGCATTCAAATCATCGACTTGTTTATTCGCCTTTCGTTTGTTGTAACGCAATGCTTGGTACAAAAATCCACTGCTGTTGTGTGAGTCATACAACTGATCCTATTTATACAATATGTAAACCTTTGAATTAAATATGGCGCCTATTCATAATTCCGCAGGAATTATTTTCGCTTTATAAATCGAAATAAATTCGCTAGAAATAATTCCGTTACTTGCGATGTAAGAAAAAAAATCGCAAGAAAAATAAAGAAATTATTTTCTCTATTCAATTTTTTGAATTAATTCCGTCACTTTTTTGCGGAAAATTTTCCCAAAAAATGGAAATTATTCCTCGATTAAATTAAATCCAATTATTTCGTGTAAATAATTCCGTTTGTTGTAATGATTTTTTTCCGCGATAAATATATAGTCGTGGAAAAGGAAATTATGAGTGGAAAAGAAAATGTTGAGTCGAATAAGTCGGGGCTGAGTATAATGGGATGCAAAAGACCAAAAGCATGTGTGTTAATGCCGTGCAAACACCAGCCCACATGCAATCAATGCTTTGTGTTATGGAAGGTGTATGTGTCTGAAAGAAATAAAAATGTTTTGTGTCCAATTTGTAAGCGTAATGTAGTGGGTAATATTGTGATCAACTAGTGTTAATTTTGTAACAATAATTAAAATAATTGAAATAAAAAAACATTTATTATACAATAAGATTTGGTCAATTGGACAATTTTTTTTCTTTGTTTTTTTTTTTAAACAGAGTCATACAATTCAAAATATGTTTCTTTAATCTTTAAAATCGATTCTCTAATCCATCATCGTTTCATATTGAGTATGGAACACACAAAACATGATGTGGGAGATGGCTCTTGCATTAAACATATACACGCCTCTTGAATCGCTTTTTTCAATTTTGGTGCTTCAAAAGTGTGAGCAAATAAACTAAAACCTTCATAAAAATTAGTAATTTTATTTTTGCTGACGATCGAAGTGGTGTAGTCACCGAAAAAATGAATTTTATAAGAACCGTTCACATATGCTTCAATCACACCTGGCCAGTCTTTATAGCCTCTAATTTTAACCCAACATATAGCGAATAGCGACAAATCTGGTGGTGTTATCAATGCCAAACTTTTCCGAACACTTTTTCTTGGATCAATCCTTTGCAGCACAGCATCCCTTCTAGTCCGACCAAATTTTGTCCGCTTGCTGGATTGTAATTGTAAATCCTCTTCGTTTTCATTAAGCTCATTTCGTCTTTTTCGCGATATTGTTTCATTTTCCTTCTTATTCGTGGTTGCGGCGGACTTATTATCGCGAACATCAGGCCTATTATCAAGCTCTTTAGATGAAGTTTGAGCAGGTGCCAGATCCTAAAGATAAAATCAAATATTGTTTATGTTTGTAAAACAATCATCTCAAAGGAAAATCATTTGAAAGAAATCTATGGCATCCAACATACCGACAGTTGTGAGATTTTATTGAAACGTTTAATTTCTGCTACGGTGGGCAATACACCTTCAATTTGAATATCTTTTATGGAAAAAGTCTTGTGTAATAATCCAGATAATGAAAAGACACTATCGTTCCAGTGCAAAAAACCGGATTTACATTCAATTTTCCCACCATTTTGCCTACAATCAAGTGATATTTATTAAAATGTTTTGTTTTTAACAATAATGTTTGATGTTACCGTATTAAATTAGCATCAAACAGTTGGACTTTTGGTCGGCACGATGGCGTATTTCTTTTTTTATTCGAAACGGTTTCATTTGGAAGAACTTCATAGTTGATTCGTGGAAATAATATTAAATTAGCTGTGCCATTTTTTCTATCAAGTACTTCAACTCGTGCGATGTCGCCTTTATACCATCCATTGGAAACGCGTACCCATTCGACTGCATCGTTTTTATTTTTTTTACTTCTTGTCACACGCGAAGAATCAACATTTATTTGTTTTTTACAATTTTCACCATTTGCGCTTTCAAATGAAGGTATTTTTAAACGCTCTAGATTAATACGAACTGTTCTTTTGAAAATATCGGGAAATTCGGTTTTAAAATTCATTATTTTAATTACCAAATTTTCACAAAAATAAAACCAAAGTATACGACGTGAATGTATCGAGTGTTCTCTTTTTGTGTCAAATTTTGTGATTACACTAAATTCCATGATATTCATAAATGTATTGGTATTGATGATATTAACCCTTTAAATATCTTAGAGCAGCAGTAGTTCTTGTAATATTTCATTTTCGATGCTTCGACAAATTCAAATAATACACATCATATAACAATTGCTAAAAATCTCATATAAAAATTGTCATGAATTTGCTTTGATTTCATTTTCGTAGCCTGATAATAAAAATATGTTATTTTAAAATTTAAAAACTAAAATGGGCTAGCACTCGTTGGGTTAAACATCCGTAAGCATTGATCTCACAAATACAATGAACATTATGCGACGACATGATGTGCTCCATTTGTATAAGTAGTGTAATGCACACAAACAACAAGCTGGCGTCATTTTTGTATACATGAAAAAAAAAATAAACAAAAATGTATTCACCGTTCACGGCACATTTGGATATCGGTGACAATTTCGACAGAGTTTTACATGCGGTTTCTTATGGGATGTGCTCTCTGCTATACAATTGAAATTGTGGTTTTTTCTTCATTACAAATAGACAAACAATTTGATGTACATTGTGTTTGAAGTTTTTATTTAAAATGAATAGTTTGTTCGATGAAAAATATTTGGATCTTTGTAAAAAATTTGAAGAAAGGTCCCTTCACGCAAAATTGATATTTGATACCACCAATATTCAATTGTTAGATGTAGAAAATGACGAATTTGAAAAATCTGTACCGCTTAGTTTTCATTACAATTGGATTACTGGAATACGTTCTAATTCCGAGCTAATGTGGGCAGTAAACGAAGAAGTGTTGTATGTTAGTAATGGAAAAATTATTTCGAAAGATAACGCAGAAGCATATACTTGCTACGAAAAAAAATGTAAAGGTCGCGTGTACCTTAAGCCAAACGGAATAGCATATAAAGTTCA
>NW_022202822.1:0-1270 GCF_009176525.2 Contarinia nasturtii | reverse complement strand
AAGAGAATGATGGAGACGAAGTCGAAGAACAAGATGACGATGAGGACACGGGCGACGAATTTGAATGTATTCAACAAGCAAATAGAGCATTGGAAACGAATGAAAACGAAGAACAATTCGTAGAATTTGGGAATACTCCTTTCTATCAAACTTTAAAGCAAAAGAGTATTGATCGAAATAATGATCAAAAAATGTGGACATTCAATGCAAATATTCCAAATAGTCAACCGGAATAACATAACAACATGAAAATAATTCCCATTGACTTAACTTTTTTACTTGTTGTACTTTTTAATCAGATAACAATAAACATATTGCTCTTTGAAGCGACAAGAATATACATTTTTTTATTTCATTTTTTTTTATTTTTTTCAAAAATTAACAGATATACCTAGCAACTGATATATTGAGCAAAAAAAAAGAGTACGAAGAAAACAACAGTGAATCAAATTGAATTTGAAGCTGTTTTTCTATAGCATATACAAAGACTAGTGACGTTTTTCCCCTTTTTCCAAGTATATTTTTGTTTACTAAATGAATTGTACATTGAACACTGATATGCAAATTGTTATTCATTACATTGCTGTTGTGTGTATTGTTCTCACGTTTGCTGCTAAGACATTCAGCCAAGTGATTTGAATGTGTGCGTTCATACAAATAACCAATTGACATTTACTCTGTTATTGTATTGGTTGTACTTATTCGCCGGCTATTGAAACGTCAAAAACATCGCTCATTCATTGACCGTCGCATATCGACAAATTTTCATTAAAACAATTTATACATTCGATAAAACTAACGACTGTTCGATTAATCAACAACAGATATAAATACAAAGACGCAGAGCAGAAGTTGGAAGTGAAAAATTCGAAAGTTAAGAACGGATTTACTGCGAGTGTGTAGAAAGCCAAAGGAAGAAAAGTAATTAACAACAGTGCAGTATTTTTCATCAATGTATAGATAGTTATTGGAAATAAATTAATGTCTGATATTTTCAGTTAAACCGACGATGTGTAGTTTTACAAACCCAACGGTACAACCAGGAGACGATTATGTCGATTTGGTGACGGAGATGCATTGTATCATTGAACAGGAGGTGGGACTTACATTAATAGGCATTTGCGACAACTTTAAACAATTTGGACGACCATTTAATGTACATTTTCGCACTAATTTCTTACAAACCATCGAACAAACGTATGACCATTTTGTTAATTTCTTCACATTTTGTATCTTTTGCCATTCTGATACATTCCTATCTCGAAAAGAA
>NW_022202821.1:0-1196 GCF_009176525.2 Contarinia nasturtii | reverse complement strand
GAATTTCATTCACAGCAAAAAGACACGAATAAAAAAGGTGAGCTTAAATTTCATCAACATTTTGAGATATTTTGAGTTTGAGAAAATTGGTAAGTAACATTTTATTCTTGCCAGAAGCTTTTCAAAGAGGTATTTTGATTTATTTTAACCATTGACAGAGTTGGCATGCAGTAAACTCATCCGTGTATTCTACATTTTACATACCTATTTTCGCTAATTTTTCGATGTACCGATTGAAAACTATGTGATCATATTTACAACACCATTAAGTCTGTACTAACCGCAACGGCGATTTTTCGACTCCGAAGCCGAGACTATCAAATCCGATACTGATCGATATCCGACCTTCTCGGATCGGATTGGATCGACTGTCGATCGGGGCTCGATCGGAATTTTAGGCAAACGCCCATCAATCATGAAAAAAATCCAACTTGGTGCAGAGTATCATTATTTGCTGCTGCTCAACATATGACTGAGAGCTGAGTAATGCTGAACTCAGCTCTCAGTCATATGCTGAGCAGCAGCAAATAATGATACTCTGACTTGGTAGTGCCAACTTGAAATAAAAAAATAAATAATGTAACAAATTCATGTTTCCCCTTTAGTCATTTAGCAATATATTTTATAATTTAAAATTCCATAAAATAAATAAATAAAATTAACCACACTAACTGAACTAAGCGATTTATGATAGATGACTGACATTCAATTTTTTTTCTAAAATATAAAATTTATTTATAAAAAAATCACCGCTTAAAAATACGTAATTTGATGCCTCCACGTGGCGAAAGTAAAAAAGATCTCGGTTCAAATTCCATTTGACGTGTTCTTTCCTGTTCATTCGCCAATTCATATCTGAATTGTTGCATCATCATAATTAATCCAACTTTAACTTGCAATTTTCCCAATCGAACTCCGATGCAATTTCTCGGGCCATCGCCAAACGAATAGTATGGCCGATTTGTTTGGGTTTGCGTTGCTGAATTCTCTTCGTTAAATCGGTCCGGATCGAATTTATTTGGATTTTTATAATATTTTTCGTCTCGCTGCAATGCAAATACGGGAATAAAAACTTCTGCACCCTTTTCAAGTATTTTATCGGTACCGGGGATCCGATAATTTTCTGCACAGTTTCGACGCAAAAATGGTCCAATCGGATATAACCGGAGCGATTCTGTAATAAATAAAAGGCGTTA
>NW_022202820.1:0-2206 GCF_009176525.2 Contarinia nasturtii | reverse complement strand
AATTTTTCAGCAAAATGCTAAGTGACATCGACACGCCAACTTTGCCGTTTGGTCTTAGTGATGTCCATCGCAGTGGTACCGACGTTAATGCTGCAGAACTTGCTTTGCCACAAGAACTGAATAATCAGTTGCGAGCTCTTGCACGTCATTTCCGTGTAAGCTTGGCCAGTTTGTGCCATTTGGCTTGGGCACAAGTACTTTCTCATACCAGTGGAAATGAGGCAGTTGTATTTGGTACTGTGCTACTCGGTCGTCTACAGTCCGGCGAAGGAAATGAAACTGCAATGGGGCTATTGATCAACACGCTGCCATTGCGGTTGGATATCGATGATACAACAGTTGAAAACGCTGTGCGAAACGCTCATTCTCAATTGAGTAGTTTATTGACACACGAATATGCATCGCTGGCCTTGGCACAACGATGCAGTGCCGTACCAGTTGCTCTACCACTTTTCAGCGCATTATTGAACTGTCGCCATGAAACACAAGAAGAGCATGTCACTACTGAACTTCCTACTGGAGTTAGTGTTCTTAATGGTGATAGTAAAACAAATTACCCATTGTCGTTGTCAGTAGATGATGATGAAAATTCGTTGAATCTTTCGGCCCAAGTGATATTGCCAGTATCAGCAACACGGATTTGTGCTTATATGCAACAGGCTTTAATATCCCTGGCCGATGCCATGACGAACACACCACAACAATCAATACGGTCATTAACAGTGATGCCACAAGAGGAGCGTAAAATGTTGCTTCATAGCTGGAACCAAACCAAAGTCAACTATCCATCTGTACACTATATTCATGAATTATTTGAGGCGCAGGTGAAGAACGATGGACAAGCCATTGCTATTGAGTGTGAAGGAGAAACAATTAACTATTCAGATCTTAATGCACAAGCAAATCGATTAGCACACTACCTGATTGCGAAAGGTGTTATGCCAGATGATCGCATAGCACTTTGCGTGAAACGCAGTACGAATTTACTCGTAGCTATATTGGGTATTTTAAAATCGGGCGGTGCTTATGTTCCGCTTGATCCAGCCTATTCCAGTCAACGGCTACAAAATATTCTTGAGGATGCCGAACCAGTGTGTTTGTTGACAGATGCCCCTGGTCAGGAAGCACTTGGAGACCATCAAGTGCCAGTAGTGGACTTAGATCAAGCATTGCCTGACGGTCTATCAACAGCCAATCCTGACTCAAAAAAAACTGGGATTAGCTACGGCTCATCTGGCCTATGTAATTTACACATCCGGCTCGACCGGAACTCCGAAAGGTGTGATGATCGAACATCGGCAAGTCACACGACTATTTGAAGCTACACGTGACAAATTTGATTTTAATAGTCAGGACAAATGGTGTCTCTTCCACTCATACTCGTTTGATTTTTCCGTGTGGGAGATGTGGGGTGCATTATTCAATGGAAGTCAATTGGCGATTGTGCCTTACAATCTCAGTCGGTCACCGCTTGAATTTTATGAATGGACTTGTAGCAGTGGTATAACTGTGCTTAATCAAACTCCTTCTGCTTTTAAAACATTTATGCAGATGAAAAGTACCAGTTCACTGTGTGATCGACTACGCTATGTGGTCCTTGGAGGTGAAGAATTAGATGCATTGACCGCAAAGAGCTGGTACGAAAAGTGTTCAAAAGGTCAAACAACTCTAGTCAATATGTATGGTACGACGGAAACAACGGTTCATGCCAGCTACCAACGGTTAGAATCGGAAAAATCTGTTCATTCAGTCGGACGACCGCTTGCAGATCTTTGTTATTATCTGTTAGACGCGCATAGCGAACCAGTGCCATTGGGAGTCGAAGGAGAACTGTATATTGGTGGTGGTGGTGTGGCACGCGGCTATCTCAACCGACCTGAACTTACTGCGGAACGATTTTTGTCCGATCCATTCAGTGATAGTCCAGGGGCTCGCATGTATCGCACCGGTGATCTGGCACGCTATCTACCTGACGGCAATTTGGTCCATTTGGGACGCATCGATCAACAGGTTAAAGTCCGTGGTTTCCGTGTTGAGCTTGGTGAAATCGAGGCTCGTTTGATCGAACATCCCCAAGTAAGCGAAGCAGTTGTTTTGTTATGTAAAAACAATACTGATGCACGTCTCGTCGCCTATGTTGTGGTCGATCCAGATGAATCGCTTGCTCAAAATTTACGTACATATTTATCATCTTTACTGCCTGACT
>NW_022202819.1:0-3204 GCF_009176525.2 Contarinia nasturtii | reverse complement strand
AAACTTATGATCTATTCAAAATAAACTCCACAATAAAAAACAGGATCAATGTTATGGCAGATTGGAATATGCCAACAATCGACGGATCTGCGATGGTGAGCTCAATTCCAAGCTATGACCGAAACTTCATTCAACAAGAAATCAATGGACCAGTCGAAATCAGCGACACAAGCGATGATGAAGATCGAACAGAAAGTCAGGTTAAATTTGAATTATTTGATGCGTTGTCTACTCTACCTGAGTTGAATGATTTTGATCAATTTGACGATGGAAACTACACTGAAACATTCGACATGAAATTGAACGTTTTTGGTTATCAAGATGGTATTCCGGTAGTTGCCAACGATGAACTCTGTAATACGAGGGTTGCTCCATAATTTTTTTTAAAAACATATATAACACAGTTGTTTTTTGTCGAAAATGGTTTTATTGTTTTTCAAAATATTCCCCGAGATGATCGATACACTTTTGCATTCGATGAAACCATTTGTCATAGCATTCGTGCCACTCCGAAACTGATATCTCCAAAACGTGTGTTTTGAACGCTTCAACTGCTTCTTCTGGTGTCGAAAATCGTTGACCACGTAGTTTTTTCTTCACGCTTGGGAACAAAAAAAAGTCATTGGGTGCCAGGTCAGGACTGTACGGTGGATGACCCATCAGTTCGATGTTTTGACCGGTCAAAAATCGAGTAGTTTGAAAAGATGTGTGAGAGCTCGCATTATCGTGATGAAGAATTATTTTGCGACGGTGGTTGTTTTTTCTTATTTCACCAAACACTTCGGGCAAACAAATGGTGGTATACCAATCAGAATTGACGGTCTTACGATCCTCTAGTGGAACGGTTGCCACATGACCACTTCTCCCGAAAAAACAGGCGACCATTCGCTTCGAAGTGCTTCTTGCTCGAACAACTTTCGTTGGGTTATCTTCATTTTGGAAGACCCATACAGTCGACTGCTGTTTCGTTTCGGGCTCATAGGCATATATCCACGATTCGTCACCAGTGACGATTTTATTAACGTCTTTTGAAGCACCACGATTGAATTTCTTGAGCATTTCTTTACACCAACTCACACGAGCCATTTTTTGTTCATCGGTCAATTTATGTGGGATCCAACGAGAGCAAATATTTTTTACGGCTAAATGTTCATGCAAAATTGTATGTATGCTGTGGGATGAAATGCTCAAAGATGCCTCAATCTCACGGTAGGTCACATGACGATCTTCCATAATCAGTTTTCTGACAGCATCGATGTTTTGTGGCACAACAGCCGATTTTGGACGACCTGTATGAAACTCGTCTTTGAGCGAACTACGACCGCAACGGAATTCTCGGTACCAGTTATAAATTGTCTGAAGGGTTGGTGCTTCATTGCCAAAGGCCAAATGAAGTCGATCGAAACACTGTTGTTGAGATAATTTACTTCGAAAATCGTAGTAAATCATTTTACGAAAATCTTCACGTGTAAAATTCATTTTTTTGTTGAGTCGCAGTTTACCAGTCACTGTAAACAATACAAATAGCGTTCGTACGACAAAAGGTTCAGGGCACGAATACATACCAAAACATCAAACTTTACGAATATGACAATGGTTTACATCGGGCAACACTATAAGTACCATTTTAAAAAAAATTATGGAGCAACCTACGTATAAACACTTCGAACAATAAATCAAACAACGTCGGTGGTGCCAAAAGAAACAACATGACAGGAAGATCCTTTAGACGTCGAAGAAAACATGCTGTATCGGTCTCGAGTCTGGACTCATTACGAAGGAAAAACTTAACTTCATCAATCCCAATCGATACGAAGAAACGAATCAAGTGCACGCTTTGTGAATATTCCAGCGAATTCAAGTGGAACTTAAATGTTCACATGCGTACTCACACTGGTGAAAAACCATATCGATGTGATATCTGCCGGAAAGAATTCACAATTATACAAAACATGAAAAAGCACAAAACGACTCACACCAATGAATTTTCATTCCATTGCCGAGGCTGTTTCAGTGGATTTCCGCAGAAGGCCGAAAAAGATGCTCACGAAAAAGTGTGCAAAAATCGTCGATATGAATGTCATATCTGCAAGAAGTGTGTCACTATTAATATAGCTAATTTAAAAGCGCATATTCGTTCGCACACCGGTAAAAAACCGTTTCGATGCGAGATTTGTATGAAGCGTTTTACGTCGAAAAGTTATCTGAAGAAACATTTGGACACGATTCACACCAGAAGCAATCCATGACTTTAACCATTCAATTCCATTTCATCCATTACTGTTAAATAAATCTATTTTCTCTCTAACGATTGTCACTAGCCAAAATTGTTTTCAATAAATATCAATAAAAATGAAGAATCAAGAAAAATTAAACTGTTATAAAAAGTTTTATCAAAAGTCACCCGTGTCCGTCTGTCTGGAATCACTCTAACAGACCTAATTGCTAAACCACCATTACCACAAATATTAAACAAAATAGCAGCAACGATTTGAATTAGCCGCGAGGCCAATTCGATTGTAGCGAAATTCAGTATTGACAGCTCATGTCATCGCTTCAAAATTGTCATTACTATCACATTTCTTCTTACACAAAGCATGTGTTTTATTCATCTCATGAGCTCCGTACGATATTAATTGTATCAAAGTAATAAATACGCTCAGTTGATCGCTGGAATACAGCTCGATTTGAATTCTTTTGATTTTTCCAAAAAGAGTTTCTCGTCGAAAGAAATTAACTAAATAAAATTCATATTTTTGTCATTGATTTGGTGGAGGGTCTAAGCTAAGGTAAGAATAAGACTTACTTAATTATTGAATAACTCAAAAATTACAACAAATATCGCAGAGAAAATTGAAAAAATAAGCTATACTTTTTCGCATGTACACGATAAATAATAATAAATGTAAAGAAGGGATTTTATGATAAAAAGAAACAAATTCTTCAGCACAACACTTGGTAAACCAAAAACCTTGATTCGCTCTTTTGATATACATTCCAAACTTTGAGAATTTTCGAGAAAAGCGGCATTATTTTTCAATATCAAAATCACACTCACTATAATTTGTTCATTTTTATAAATAAGATGAATGTATCGCCAATGGATTGGAGAAACGAGATGAACAAGATGCTGGTAGCATTTGATCGCCAGGCAACGTTATCTTTGGGTAAAATTAAAATGGCGCTTACAAACAGTGGTTTATC
>NW_022202818.1:2308-2931 GCF_009176525.2 Contarinia nasturtii | reverse complement strand
TTCGTGATCACTTATTATCGATTCTGTTTCTGAAGAGATACTAATACTTTCATCCTTGTTGAGAGTGAAATGTTTAGGAATTGAGTTCAATTCACATATATGATCTATTACATTTTTATTATCCATTGTTTCTGTGTAATTTATTTTATAATTATCAATTTTCTTGGCCATTTCTTTAGTCAAGCGCGAACTTTCCATGTCAGCCAATGTAGATTCTATCTCTGTTAGTTCTTTTTGTTGTATTGATAAATTATGATTCAATCTTCCATACTCTGATACAAATGTGGACAATATGCGCAGTAGTATTTGAAATTCACGTGAAACTTTTCTGGGTTTTTTGCATGCAAAATACATGGCATCATTGAAATGTGCATTTAAATCATAATTTAGAATAAAATTCACATAGAAATTGTTTGTTTGTGATTCTCCAAATATAGTTAATATAACAACAACGCTGAACCGCATATCATCGATGTTTTCAAGTATTTTAATAGTTCTATATACTAGTTTATAAAAAATACTCTTGTTTTTTGTGTTTGTTAAAGCTGTTAATATATTTTTCAATTTCAACGGTACACGAGGTGAATATAACATTCTCAGAATATGTGAGTTACTTTTTTTTT
>NW_022202818.1:0-2298 GCF_009176525.2 Contarinia nasturtii | reverse complement strand
TTTTTTTTTATTCAATTTAATTTTGTCATTTATGTGATTTTTTCGTTTCAATAGAACGTGCCAGTAAATAGCGATACTGATCCAACATACAATCAACCACCAAATACCGATGTCCAAACTGTAAGTTGCTATCAAATTTCATCTATCATTTATTTCAAATTTAAAACCTGTTCATAGATAAATAACGACTATGACGATGTTTTCCTTCTCTTGCAAAAATTTTTGGACGATAATAATGTAAATATTTTCAAATTGGATTAAGGTATGTGTATAAAATATTATATGTTTTTTTTAATGATGGTATTATAAAAACAGGATACTGATAACAATCCATCATTAGTTGCATCACATTCGATAGAGGATCCTTTGGCCGACCAAACTTGTCAGTGCACTGATAGCTCGATTGATGACACACATATTTTGGATTTGATGTACGTGACACCAGATGAGAAATATACCTTCACAGTCCGTAAGCATGCAAACTATAGGTCAAAACAGAGAGATGTGTACAGACGTGCATCAAATAAACGTAAACGTATAAGTAAGATAGGTTCATGGCGATCAAATCTGGGTAAATTTGAAATTAAAAATATACTTAGAGATGAACTAGAATGTGAATTTTATTATCATTATTTTACTACAGATAACATAGATTTAATCATTTCATATTGTGATGAACGCTTTTTTAGAATAAAATGAGAATTAATTTTTTTTTGGTACGGAATAATAAAATGTTGAAATCAAAAAAGAAAAAAAAAACAGTTTGTTATAAATTTATTTCATTTCCACAATATAGTCCTTTTTTATTAGCTTGAACCACTTGGTCCAGCGTTTTTTCTAGCATTTTTATCTGATTCATGGTAATTACTTTTGATTGAAAATGATTTATTTTATCTTGATTATTTGTTTATGTTCCATTATAATTATTTTGATAAAGTTATTCAATCATCTATAAATGAAAATCTGGAACTAATTTATCTTTTGTTGTTGGCTGTTGTTGTGTGAACTTGGCAATGAGTTTGTGTTTTGTATTTCATTAATGACGTTAAATCAGGTCAATACTCAAAGTTTCGTATTTTATTGTACAATATTTGATAAAAATACAAATTCTTCGATTTGGCGCATCAAATTATTTAATAATAATACAGCTGGTTGTGCATGTGATGCACATATATAGTGTAAGTATATACGGGAGAGTGATACTATCCCCACACTTTTCCCACTAGACAGGCCAAATTGTCACTATTGTTTTAAGACAATTTAATACCACAGATCATGGCACTTATCCCCGCATCTGTCCCGTATACATGGGATTTCTATTACACAAACTATGGTCTCACTTATGATAGCTTCGAACAATTAAGCATGCTAGTAGATAATCGTTTTGGACGACCCATGAAAATTATTATCTCCAACAGGTGGGAATACAAGAGTGTGATTTTATCTAGTATCAAGTCACAAGAACCATACGATTTGAAACAACCCAATCGCATTGAATGGACGAATGTCGTTTTATTTAATTTTACTCATGATGAATTGGAGCCTGTGCGTAGTGTAGTCAAGTACCTCATGGCTAATTTTTTAGACGAAACCAACATATTATGTGCCTTCACCACAGGTAAATGTTCAATGAATGATTTTTTCATGATTACCACACACCCCCCGTCGGAAAAATTTCCATATCATTATATTCGCCCAATTGAATTGGCCACAACCAATATTATTGACTCTCCACTATATGTGCGCGCCACAAAATATGATGACAATCCATTTGGTTTTTGTTCAGTATTTAGTAACATTGCTACATACAGTATGGCATCGTTGAAACGTATTTTAATTCAGATATTGAATGGAGAAAAGATAATTGTATTTTTCATGCGTTTCAACCAATTACAAAAATATATTAATGATTTGATAAAAGAAGAAACATTGGTGGCATCTTTATTCCATGATTATCAACCGGTTTATGTTCGCATAAGACAGGATTTCTCTCAAAATAGTTATGATAGATTTCATTTTATAAAGTGGTACATATTTAAATCGAAGCATGCGGATAAATATCCATGTGCAACACATATTTATAATAATCAATATGATTCAATACATGATCAGATTTTATTTACACCTGGCGTGCGATTACAGTTTACAGTCGATACGAGTGGTTTACAATCAAACGTCACACATTTGTTACTCTAAATTGTATGCATACGAATACGTGCTCCCTTTTCAATAACGCAATCCAGAAGGATTGATTTTGGAGGAAAGTACAACGCTAAACATCATCATAGGAATAGGGAG
>NW_022202817.1:0-7413 GCF_009176525.2 Contarinia nasturtii | reverse complement strand
TGTAAATGCATTTCAAACAGTTTTTCACAATTATAAAATATTCTACTTTTTCTTTGTCTAACAAAATATGAAATTAAAATAGGCATGGAATCGACAATGTTGAACTCTGTTAGAATGTGAATGTTTCGTTGTTTTCTTGTTGAAATCAATTTGAATCTCGCAAATGGAAGATGATTTGTACTGAATAAGAAATTAAAAAATTTTTTTTTACTTTGATGTATCATTTATTTGATCGATTGCAAACACTAAACTCAGATCAAATGAAAAATAAAATCTACAAAATCATGGATTTAGTTTGAGACAATGAATTTGTTGTTATTGTAGCTTATAGTTAATTTCACCAAATAGTAATCGATGCAAAGGTTTACATTAGCACACATCGAATATGGTTAGTGCATGAAATATTTGTGCGTGTAGCAATGAAATGTGTCGGTGTGTTTACATCAATTTATAAAATTTATAGACGTGGTACTATATAAAGAATATAGTGCGTGTGCTTGTATATGCTATTTTGTATGGCCACTTTCAATGACCTACCACTATACCTTGTCGTACCGATACTGTCGATTTCGATCACACGAAATACGGTAATTATTACAAAAATAAAGCAATTGAATAGATGACCAGGTTTTTGACAGCCAGTTGGCCTTGCGATAAATTTGACTTGGCATCATATTGCAACGCGAAGAATATTCAAAATTAATGCGGCAAGCATGCAAATTAGCCAAATAATGGTGTTTCAAACGATATCGACATAGATTATCGTTCGGAAGAAGAAGAAGAAATATCATTGATGAATTGAAGAGTTTTCAGAAACACTAGGTTTTCAATTCAATGGTTATCAATAAGATCATAGATCATGGAAACAATATTTGTATAAAACCATATGAACTACTATTTATTTAATTTCTCTCAATTTCATCAATAAAAGTATGATTGTTTTATAGACATGTGCAATGGGGGCAATTATTGTTCTTACTTATAATTTGGAAGACCTTTTTTGCTCTTATTTTTTCGGAGAGACAATTTCTTTCGATTTTTTAGAGTTTTGTGACGAGACTGTTGTGTGGGTTTCACATCGAGTAATCACGTCAATTTTAGAATATTTGCCGTTATAAACTGATAAAAATAAACTGTATTTATTTACTTCAAGTTCCTTGTTCCTAGGTTATCTTCTTCTTGATACGAGTAAGCTTAGGTCATTTGGTTTGAAGTAAGCTAAAAATCAAAATTTATATGAATTTCTACTTCATCTATTATCATTTTAATAAATTTAATCACTAAAAGTCCAAGTGGTTTCGAGGTGTATATTATGTTGCTGCTTAATTCCATCAAAAAGTGCTATAAATTATTTTTTCCGAAATTTCGAAAACATACAAAAATGTGTAGTGTATTTCAAAATCAATTGACAAACTAAAAATATTTGCTTTGTTTGGAAAAAGAATTTACTCATGATGATATCATCTCGGATTATGAAATATTTATAACAAACTCGAACTGTGAACATAATTAAATTATTTTTAAAGAACCCGTGGCAAATGTCATACTAACTGTCATATTCAAATACAATTTCTTATGACTTTATGACTTATGAGAAAGAAAGAGACAAACAAGTGGAGTGACACAAGTTCTTTCGGATTCTTAATTATTTAAAAAAATTAAAATATTTTGCATTCAATGGAAAGTATCAGTAAACTGTGAAAACATGGCAAATCGAAAAGTGTTCGGATTATTTTTCACCGGAATCATAATTTTCGAGGTAAAGTTGGAAAAGCAGATTAAGATTTTCGTTTAATTTTTTACTTTTTTAAATTGATATTTTATTCAACAGCTTCTAATTTCCCACGTTCATAGTAGCCCAAAAGATGACCGAGTATGCAGCAAAAGAGCTGCCGTTAGAAGATCAACGAATTAAAAGAATCGTAAAGTTATTATAACTTCACATTAAGCTCGTACTTATATCATGGACTGTTCCTCTGAGAAGGAACAGTAAGGCGACAAATACTCCTTCTCAAGTGAGGAGGTAAAGTATAAATATATTCAAAAACATTTTCCTCCTCACTTCGCCGTTCTACTTTCTTTGAGGAACAATTCCTAACTTTTTGCGATTTTCCCATTTGTATTTTCAAGTGAAAGTTTTGATGATCCCAAAATATTGTACCTTATTTAATATACTTTCTTTTCAAGAAGAGGAATTCGTCGCTGCCGGAACTAAACATCAACAAACAACCATTGAGTGAACCTTTAAAAGAAATCAAGAATATTTACGATTTTTTGGAAAAATGTCTCAAGAAAAAGGTTTATGATCAATAGCACAGTCACTTGAAGTGAAATTGTTTAAGAACAATAATTCAATTGAAGTATTAGCAAGCAATTTTAAGCCATATACATTTAGTAACTTCCCACAAACTCGCAGATTGAAACGCAGCAGCTGGTTATCAAAACGACAACTTCTGGCACAAACAATACTGCTTTTGGACAATCAATACTTTTTTTGATGAAAATACATTTCTATTCGAATATAATACCAGCAATAGAGCAAATGACTGTGAATATTCCGGAAACTGAACGTGATGATAGTTTTGTTCGTTTTTGTGGTTCCAGACTATCTTTGAACACAAGTGAGTCACTCAAACTAAAGTCATTCATTAAATGTAATATTAATAAATATTGAATTTTAGAAGCTGAAAAACCCGATGCTGATGCAGTTATTCTATTGGAAAACTTGAAATTTCAAGGCTATAATAGTTTAAGTAGATGGTATAAGTTGGATAGAGATGAAATTAGGGCGACTTTAAAGGTATATTATTTGAAAAAAATATTCAGAAGATCTGAGTCAAAAAAATAATTATTATTATTGTTCCAGAGCATGGCGTATTTACATGCGCTCACTATTTCTATGAGACATTTGCAGCCAACTGTTTATTATTCGGAAATTGATCCTTACTTACAATCAGATCATGACACTGTTTTAATGAGTATTTAATTCAAATAGCAGAGGTAAGTATGTTCATTTTATTTATTTACATATCGTTTTTTTAAATAAATATCTGCGAATAGATTACTCTCAACCATGACGACAAAAACACAAACATCAATTATGTTGCAATTGAATGATGCAAAAGACAAACTACGAAGTTCTGCCCGAACTCCTGACACACCGTATACAACAATATATCATGGAGATTTATGGTCACCAAACATCATGATTAAAAAGGGTAGATTTTATTATATTTTTGTGCGGTGTACACTGTACAGCTATAAATTCGTTATTAATGGAGATAAAAGTACTATGTCACCGTGTGGAACACAAATTAGCCCATGAACTAGCCCATGAAAAATGAGTGAGTTACCCTGGGTGACAGCTCCTTTCACGGAGTTGGGTGTTTTAGGCTTAGGTCATTTGGTTTGATGATGATTTATATGATCTAATACATTAAATTATTTCTAATTCATCTGTTATCAAATGATTGTAAACATCGTACCACTTGCGAAAGTTTTTAATAAATTTAATCATCAAAAATTCAAGTCGTTTAGAGGTGTGTATTATGTTGCTGCTTAATTCCATCAAATATTATACTATACGAGGGCGACTATTTAAGTTTCTTCAATATGTATGTTTTAGTATTGCCCGATGCAAACCATTGTCATATTCGTAAAGTTGGACATTTTTCATGACCATTTGACTTAACAGGACGAATTTTAGTTTTGTGGTATGGCCACGGTGTCAGTTGGAAAAGGTCAACTTCGCAAAAAAATGAAATTTACAAAAAAGATTATTTCTCATAAGTTTTCAAAAAGAGCTGCCTGCTCAACAGTATTACTTCCGACTCAAGTCGGGGTATGGGAAGGAAGTACCATGCCTTGCCACTGTATACAACTGGTTCACTGAATCCCATCGTCATGGTGCTCGCTACAGTGATCAATTGCGCGATGGTCCTTCGAAAATTGATGTCATCGAGAAAAACTCTGGTGCCGATTGAGTTAGGATCGAAGTTTCTTTTACAGTTAAATTGTGGTATGCCCAAGGATCACAGAGACTCCAATCATTTGGTTCTTCCATGAATTACAACATGAAAAAAATAAATCTTTACGTGTCAACCCACAGTTGCTCAAAAATCGATTGATTTTAATCACATCCAAAAAATCATAACCAATTTGAGATAGGATAATAAAAACACGTCTATACGATCGCAATAGAAGCCAAGACATGATTCCAGTAGTTTGGACCTGAAACAAAAACTTGGTTGACTCTCTGAGTCTTCAAACATGAACACAATCGAACAAAAGTTGTTCGTTTGTGAAGTGATAGGGAAAATCGGACCTCATTATTTTACAGTGTTATGTGTCATGTTGCTACCATGCCTTTAGAGGATGAAAGGTCCTTCAATGCTGAATAGTACACAACCATTTGATTGTCAAAAGTCATCACGGGAATATGGAGACCAAAACTCTGAAACTTATAATCCCAAAACATGGCAAAAAGAAGCCCATCAAACAGTCGACTATTTGACCACCCAAAAGATCGAATTGATGCACAATACTCCGTTTACGAATTATTCGGGACCCCTCTGTCCACCAGAGACCAAAATCAGTTGGATACAATATATTTTTCGTACTTGAAATTAGGTGCATATTCAAAAAAGTGCACTTTTTGGAGTGTCATGTTTAAGCTGCTGTCGTAGCCATACCACAAAACTAAAATTCGTCCTGTTAAGTCAAATGGTCATGAAAAATGTCCAACTTCACGAATATGACAATGGTTTGCATCGGGCAATACTAAAACATACATATTGAAGAAACTTAAATAGTCGCCTACGTAGTATACATTTTTTTTCTAAAATTTCGAAAAAATAACAAAAATTGAAAAAATTAAATTGGTTTTATTTCAAACTTTCTTGCAAATTTATATCAAACCAAGTAAAGTGAATGTGATGTCGGGAGATAAGTGTATTATATTTGTATTGATACTTGAAATTTTGAGCATGAATGCGTTGCCTTCAACATCCAAAGCGTTGAATATAGCTGTTATTGGAGCTGGAGCAGCAGGCCTTGCGAGTGCAAAAAACGCCCTCGAACAAGGACCTAATGTAGTGATCTACGAACAAACAGAAGCACTGGGTGGAATATGGTTTTACACAAAACCGGAAAAGATGAGCACGGTGTTGATATTCACACTCCAATGTATCAAGAGCTAAGGTATTAATGAACATTTCTATTTAATTTCAATGCTAAAAATATTGATTATTTGTTACAAACAATAGAATATCCGGGACATAAATATCCAAATAATACACAATCATATCCATCACATGAGGATGTATTGAAATACCTGAACTCTTGCGCTGAACGCATGGAAACATTTGAATAAACACATAAAATTCCATCATTTCGTCGAGAAAATTCATTCAATTCAAAATGACCAACGGATCGTAGTTGTCAAAGATTTGCCTAACAACAGGACTATATCGGCGATTTATGATGCGATTTTCGTTTGCTTTAATAAGTTTTCATCACCAAATTATCCGCAAATTGAAGGCGCCAATTTATTCAAAGGAAAAATTATGCATAGCCATGATTACCGTAGAGCCAAACATTTTCTGATAGATCTTTAACTTAAAATAAATCACAAACCAGATTTATTTTAATCATGAAATCGACTTTATTTGGTTGATATGGTAATGGTTATTATGATAATTTTCGGTAATGGTTTCCACAAATACGTTTTACACAGGCCAGTAATTTAACCAAAAGTGGGCTTCGTCGAAAAAGATTCTTTTTCGGTATATTTCCGTATCATTTTGGAGCTTCTGCAGGGCCCAACCGACGAATGTGCGGCACCTTGGATGGTTATGCCACTTCAGTTCTTGTACCAACTGGATTTTATAGGCCTTCAGACCAAGATCTTTTCGTAAAATTCCGGACAAAGATCATCTTGTTGTGCACGGCGTCGAATTGATAAAAAGAACCGTAAAAAATCTCGTTTCTAATTACCTCATCATAAATTACGATTCTCCAAATTCTCCCCCGTAATTATTTTTTTCGAGTGGAATCAAAAAACTCCTTTTTACACTAGAATTGGATTCTATGCTTACCTCTCTCGATTTTTTTCCACCTAAAATCTGATGTTTGTAATTGGAAGTTACATTCATAAGGAAACATTGAGAAAAAAAAAAGCAATCGTTTCACTTTCGCTTAAGAAACCGTTTTGATATGTGTATAATAAAATATGCTCAGCAAATGACCTCATACGTATAATGGAATAAGTTTATCTGTACAGAAAATGTTTAAATGAAAAGATATCGAAGAGATTGATATACCGTTCGAACTATGCTGAAAAAAGTAATTTGATTGCGATTAAAATAAAATAAAAAATTAGATTTTCAGCCAAATAAATTTTTTCATCGTCTAAAGTACGGCGCACACAAAAATGTCAAGGGAATTGTCAAAAAATAATAAAAGAAAACACAAAAACATTACTTTTGATTGAGATATTTATTTAGTGGAATTAAAATTTTAAAACGAAAACGGCGTTCTACGAGTAGTCTCTTCCTAGTATATGACTTCTAATAATCTATCTATCCAAAAATGATATGGACCCCAAAAATACGAATCCTCTCTTCTCATTTTGATGAAGCTCAAATTCGTGTCACCGTTTCTGGTCGACCATTTGGTAGCCAAGAAGACAATGTCACGAGTATAAATTGCAAGGGGCAAATCACTCTTAAAAAAGTAATTTTGAAATTAGTTCACAATTAGTTTGCAATTACTTTTTTCCCTGCAATTACCAATCTGTCAAAATTACTTTTCATATAAAAATAATTTTGACAGATTGGTAATTTGAGCGAAAAAAGTAATTGCAAACTAATTGTGAACTAATTTCAAAAATTACTTTTTAAGAGTGATTTCCCCCTTGATAAATTGTTATTTTTCGTGCTCCGGCCAATTTGGCACGTTCTGCATTCAACATTTCCAAATTCAAAACTACGTCACTCCTAAGTATGAGTTTGATTTTGTTCAATTTCGGCGATTGACGAATGAATGGCATAATGTTATCGATATTAACGCATTCAATTTGAAGTCGTTCGAGTTTCGTCAGGCTTTTTGCTAAAATATCTATATCCTTGAGGTCATAGAATCTATTTAACATAGTTAATTCTCTCAGATTGTTCAATTGAGCCAAATCATGAAATATATTAGGATCCCCATATTTAATGCACAATAACTCGAGACCTTTGAGTGACACCAATTCAGTGCTATTCTTGTCGTCAAGTCCATATATACTAAAGTATAGTCGTTTATAGAAGCCTTGTTCATGGAGTTGATTTAATAATTCCAAAAGAGTTTCATATGTATTCCCAAATCCTACAATTTCCAATATATCCAATTTTACATTGGAATTTAAAAGTATGT
>NW_022202816.1:0-1213 GCF_009176525.2 Contarinia nasturtii | reverse complement strand
GCAGTCGATAAAAGTCTGCCTCCTCAACAGAGTTTTTTTTTTCAATTCAAGCATAGAATTTTAGACGTTCCGTTGGCAGATTTTTAAGACGAATCATTGTTCAAGTTTTTTACTTTTAAATTGAATAATTTTGCAATTGATTTTCTATTAATTATCTGCTTGTTAGCATGTAATACATCGTATTATTAATAAATCGATTTATAAATATATATATTTTTTGAAAATGAAATCTAAGTCTTTTGAATATTAACCAAATAAAGACATTTGGCATGGAAAATTGATGCATAATATGTCTGGCGTAGTGGTGCCAACGAGCGTTCGAAACAAAAATTAAATGTATTTAGATTTTTTAAGGTTTTCTACGAACGCGAACGAGCACGAGTATATTTAAATTTTTTTACAGCAAATCTTTATTATAACATTAACGTATGCACTAGGGTGGCCCAAAAAACAAAGTATTTAATTTTTAACATTCCAGGCCGGTTTTAGCATATTTGCGGCCTAAAAACACGATGTGGACCATTGGTTTGTTCAAGTAGGGAACCATGGCGCTACAAATTCATTGGGAAAATACCTCGATGGACCCCTTTTGGTGAATTTTGAACGATTTCTATTTTCTAAAAAAATTATGAAAAAAATACGTAGTGGGAGGTTTTTTGGTGCGAGAAAACCGAATCTGGCGTTATTTTTGCGATACGATCAAGGGAGCTAAGCCTGTATGACATCGCAATGACGTTAAACTTTGCACAGGCTATTATTTTCACAAGAAAATTACATTCTGAGAGTTTGACGACATTTGAGCAAAAAACAAGGGTACCTCCCATACATTTTTTTTTAAAAAACGAAAATTTTGCGAGGGAAGTGTGCCTAGTTTTGATTCAAATTTCTTCAAACTCTCAGAATATCATTTTTTTATGGAAAAAGTAAGGTGTGCAAAGTTTCACGTCATTGCGCTTTCATCTACCATTCAAAATCCACATTTTTGATGATTTTTTTAGATTTTTGTTTGAAAAGTGTATTAAAAATTTGTTGTATCGTGAGATTAACATCATAGTCGGTTTTCTCGTACCAAAAAACTTTAATAATGAAAACATTTTATAAAAATAGTTTTGCTACTTCATTCAACTGATATGTCATGAAATGTCAAAGGGGTCCATTGAGGTATCTTCCCAATGAATTTGTAGCGCCATGGTTCCCTACTTGAACAAACCAA
>NW_022202814.1:0-2346 GCF_009176525.2 Contarinia nasturtii | reverse complement strand
TGGGTGATACATTCGAGGTGATCGGCGTCGTCGTGGGGGTCCGCGCGACGTTCGACAAAGGAGGGGTTCTATAAAAAGAGCACGTCAGTCTTCTAAATATAGAGTGGACGACGTAAAGTAGCGGGGCTACCCGCTAACGAGCTGTTTTTTTTCAAAGGTTAGAAAGGACAAAGGCCGGGGGGCTTTAGCAACCCCCCGGCCTTCGCGATAGACGCACACCCTACGGTGTCTTACTGAGCACATCGAGTTATCTGTTTTAGCGGGCAGGTAACATCGACACTTGAACTAGCCGTTCAGTGCCCAGTTTAGGCCCGTGTCACCCCGCGTCAATCGTTTGTACTTTTTCACCTTTGTACTTTTGACCAAAGGGACAAAATGACAAACGTACAACGGACCGACGGGCTAGGGGCCTTTTATCAGGAGCGTTTCAGCTCCGACCCTTACAACCTGCTCACGTATTTTGATGCGGATATTGCCGCAGCAGCTGCTGACGCTTTCGTAAAATGGTCGTCAGTCAGTGACCAGGTTCGTCTAAACGGCCAGCGCCTCAAGACCTATTCAAAAGCGAAGATCGTCGCCACAGATGCCCGTTACACCGGCAAGCTGATGGTATGGGGCGAGCTCAAGAAAACCGACGCAAAGCCCGCCACAGATACCCGGCCCGCCCTGGCCGAGATCGAATACCCGTTCCTAACGTTCAGCAACAACGTGACCGGTGCCTCGACCTGGTCCGGCTTCACAGCACTGCTCGATCTCTACAAGCGCGAGCACGGTATCGAGGCCAGCGAGCGCGATCGCCAATGGTTGGCCAAACAAGAGGCCCGACGCCTTGAGCGTGAAAGCCGTCTGCAGGCCGAAGCCGCAGCCGCCGCTATTTCCGCCGAACGCGTCCATAAGGAGCGAATGGCGTTCGAGCGCGCCTGGCTGACCGGCGAACGGTGCGAGTTCGAATATGAGGGCAAAGGCAGTTCGACCTATATCGGCAAGGGCTTTGTAGAGGTGCTCGGCACCGAGGACGGCACCGCGCCTTACCTGGTCAAGAAACAGATTTCCGACGTTGCGTCACGCTTTGAAATGAAACGAATGCGTGACCGTCACGGTGTTTTCACAGGCGTTCCCCTGTACGACATTCAAGGTAACTTCCTCGGCCTACAGCGCCTGTACGAAGACAAAAAACTGCAGGGGACCGGCGTCAAGATGGACGGCGCCCACTGCGTTTTCGGCGACCTGGAAACAGCAGACGTTCGCTTTGCCGTTGAAGGCTTCGCCACTGGCGCCAGCATTTACCTGGCCGAGCTGGAAGCAAAACGAAACGTCGCGGTAGTCGTGACGTTCAACGTAGACAACCTGGTCAAGGTCCTGCAGGTTTACGCCAAGCATTACCCGGCCTGGCGTTTCTTCAACGGCGTCGACAACGACCAATGGAAAGCATCCGGTAACGCGGGATTCCTAGCCGCGCTCGAAATTCACCGCGAGCACAAGCACCCCGGCATTTTTCCTAAATTCGAAATGACCGAGGAGGAGATCGCCCAGGCCAAGGCAACCGGCAACGGGCCTACCGACTGGAACGACTTCCACGTCTTATACGGCCTGAAAGCCACGGCCAAAGCTCTGCACGCCCGCGATAGTGTGCTGCGCGCCGAGAAAGACTGGTTTAGCTACTGCCTGCAGCGCGTCGCCTACAGTGGCCGCTTTGCCGAAAAGGCAGCGAAGTCGGCAATCAATGCCGGAATGCTCCTGGTGCCAATCAAGTACGACACGGCAGAAGTGACGCGCCGCGTGCTCGAGCAGCTGCCCGCCAGCGCCCCCGAGGCGCTTCGCCCGAAACTGCGCAGCCTGGCGCAATGGATCGACCGCCAAAAGCTCAGCCAAGCCCAACAACTGCGCAGCTTTTCCCCTGCAGCTCTGGCACGCCCCAACGTCCAATACATCCCCGTCGCGGCCGTGCCTCACCCCGTACACGGCGGGCCTATGGTTCCCGGCCACCTGGCGGATCTGATTGGCGCGCTCGAGGGGATGATCATCATCCGTGCCCCGATGGGCTCTGGCAAAACCGAGGAGCTAATCGCGCCTGTGCTCCAGGCCTCGACAAAGGGCGCCTATGTCGCGCATCGCGTCTCGCTCCTGGACGACGCCGCCGCACGCCTCAACCTGGACCGCAGCGGCCACCAGGCCGAGGCTCGAGTCGAGCATTATCAGCAGGTGGCCGCCTGGCAAATGCCCTACGTTTCGCACCTGGCTTGCTGCGTAAACAGCCTGACCGCCCCGAAGTTTTACAACTCCGAGGAGCGCAGCTGGTTTACCACCCTTGAAACGCTTTGCATCGACGAGGCGAGTCAGGTCATC
>NW_022202800.1:0-4663 GCF_009176525.2 Contarinia nasturtii | reverse complement strand
ACTTTATGATTGAGATTTTTTTTAACTTTCTACCATTATCTACTTTTATTCTAAGCGGTTCAAATGACAAATGCAAAATATGTGCGGACGTACGACAGTGCCATTTCAGCGGTCTTCCGTGTTTTTTAAACAAGCTTCCCATATAGATGATAAAAATGAGCGAAAAATGAAAAAAATAATTAATTTTTTTTTCTTCAATTCTCAAATACTACTCAATTTTCTATATCACCTGGTGAAATCAGAATGAAAAAAATCGCATTCCATATCATCTAAATCACGATCTGGACTTTTTTCACTGTTTGAGTGCTCTATACCGAGTCTCCGAGAGTTTCATATAAACTTGCTATGTGATGCCTATTGAATAGTGAGCGAATACCAATCGTGATGGAATCAATAGGCGTCATTTGACTATTGCAAGGCGAGTTTATATGAAGCTCTCGGAGACTCGGTATAGAGCACAAAAAGTGAAAAAAAAAAATCTGATTTTTTTTCTCAATTCTCGAACACCACAAAATGGCCTATATCATGTGATGTGATCAGAACATAAAAATGTTTCATCTTTCTCACCCAAATCGTTCTCCAATGCTATCCCGCTCCTCCTTGTATGTATGAATGTTTACAACGGACATTCTATTCACACACAACTACGCAATAAAAATCGCTGGTACAAGCCATTTGATTGCATATGAAATTTGAGAATAAGAAGTTTTTTTTTCACTTTTTGTGTGTTCTATACCGAGCCTTCGAGAGTGTGAAATATTTATATCGTTAAACTGCGTCGCATATCAAAGCGAAACAAAATTCTGTTACTAAAACAAGGCAGAACAGTAGCTAGTTATCAGCACAAAATGAAACTTACATATTTCGCGTAATAAAAAGCCAATGTTCTCTATTCCTATGATAACTAAATATTGTCTCGTTTCGATATGCGAGTAAACAATAAGTTGTTTTTATTCTAGAGCGTTCATTTCATTACTGGAGCCAATATCAACACTATTAAAGGAATCACTTGAAACTGCCACTGTGCTGCGGTACCTATGGAGAACGTCCTTTGTCAGACCAGTTTACAAGAACGGCGATAGAAACAACGTTCAAAATTATCGCGGTGTTGCTTTACAGTGTCGAATTACGTCGAAAATTCTCGATTCGATCGTCACAGACCATCTCAATCTATATTTGAAGAACATAGTACACGAAAGTCAGCATGGATTCATCAAGAACTGGTCAACGATAACAAATTTAGTAGAATTTACTTCAAAAACGATTATTAACATGGGAAGAAGACATCAAACAGACGCCATCTATTTAGACATAGCCAAGGCCTTTGACTCGGTTAACTTAAATTTACTTATTCAAAAACTTGAAATCATGGGATTGAATGAGCAGCTGTTAAAATGGATCAAATCTTACTTGTCTGGTCGCAGACAAATTGTAAAGATTGCAGATATCAGATCCGACCCAATCGAAGTTACTTCTGGGACGGGTCAAGGATATCCCATTGGCGCTACTTTGTTCATCATGTTTATAATTGATCTTCCTTTCGTCGTGACCAATTCTAGCATACTTTCTTTCGCCGATTATACAAAAATTTCAAAATGTATCACCTCAACAGATGACTGCATTAATCTTCAAAATGACTTGGATCGTGTAGCGGATTATTATAGACGCAATTTATTAAAATTAAATGTAAACAAAACAAAGATCATATCATATCATCGGGGAACACTGCAATATGAATACAAATACAACATAGGCGGCATTCAAATTGAAAGAGTCTTTATAATAAGGGACTTGGGAGTGTTGCTTGATGTGCAAATGAATTTCAAATCACACATTGACCATGTCACGGCTAAAGCCAAATCAAGACTGGCTTGGTTAAAGATCTACGGCAAGGATTTCGTCGATCCATGGACAATTAAACGCCTTTATTTTACATTTGTATTACCAATCATCGAATATGGATCGGAAATATGGAATCCACACTACGACAATATGTGCAAAAGAATAGAGTCAATACAAAAACAATTTTTACTTTATGCCCGAAGGAAAATGAACTGGGATGGCTATAGACTTCCAAAATATGAGCATAGACTGCTGTTTCTACAAATGATTACACTGGAGGAAAGACGCAAGATGGCGCAAGTGTCTTTCATCTTCAAAATTAGTAATGGAGATATGAAGTCAGCTCATATATCAAACAGTTTAAATTATTATAATTCAGCGCATAATACCCGTGCAATACCGCTTTTTAATATTCCAGTTGGGGGAAACAATTACACAAAATATGAACCAATTAATTATATGCTTTTTACATTCAATGATTATTATACAAAGAAACAAATAAAATAACAAATTGTGATACTAATTTGATTGATTTAGAAGTAATTGATTTATATAGAGAAATATTTGAAAGAAAATAGATGAATTGTAAGCATGAATGAAATATTTTTATAATAATTATTATTTATCTCTTTCAAAACTGCTTGATGCAAAAATTTAATTATATTGTATTTATTTAAATTATTTTGAATAAACCACCAAGGCGAAGGAACGCTGTTCGGTGCAGTTATTATTATTATTAGTTCCATTCGGGAGCTCTAATTTCTGAGTCGGTGAATGGATTGGGCTCAAATTTCGTCAGTAGTCCTTTGAAGGATGGTACTTTCGAAAAATAGAAAGAAATTCTTTCTAGTTCTAGTCGCGCTATCTATAAGCCAGGTCTAAGACTTATTGAACCATGTGTTCAAAAAAAAAAGAAATGAAAAAAGACTATAATCATAATCAACTCCATTTCAAAACTACAAAATCTCCAATAAAGTTTTTTTCAGTCGAACATAGTCAAAGTTTATGCATATTTTTCCATAAGATTTGTTTTTTTGTTAATAAGCGCGATTGTAAGAAATTTTTCGAATCTCGGACGGTTCGAGTTCGGTCCGATGAAAACCAACACAAACTCGAACGAATTCGAATTTTAATTTTTTAGTTTCGGAAAGACATAAACGATCTCGGACGTGTCCGTTGACAACAGTATTCTAAACTACTGTTTTTAGTTATTTGTTATATTATAACAATTAATATATTGATATTTAATGTTATAACTTACCCGATTTGTTCAGGATGTCTTTCAATTTTAATGTTATCGATGGCATATTTACCTAGAGAAGCCAGAAAAAAGAAAAATATAAATAATAATATTTTTTGATTATAATAATATAAGAAATTATGCATATTTACCATCAAGAGCCACATGAGTTTGAGTAACATGTTGTGGTGTAATGATATCCTCATTTTGTGAGATATTCATGTTATTTGAATCAGTTGAAATTGCCATTCGATTCGAATCGATTCGTTCGTCACGAGTTACATCAATAGGCAATGAATCATCTCCTAATGATTTCATTTCATCTACAGTTAAATACCTATACGGATGATCTGTATTTACATCATCTCCACCTTCTTCCTCTGAATCAGACATAAATGTTTCGTGCATAGCTTCCGGGGCAACAACACGATATTTTTCGCCTTCATTTGTCGAAGTTTGCATTTGATCCTTTGCGGATTGTGTCACATTCTTGAGCGATTCAACGACACTGATGTAACCCAACTTTTGCGAAATATTCAATGGTGTTTGCCCTTGCTGTGAAAGAAATATCACAAATCATGATTGTTTACTAATTCACTTTAAATTTGAGAACAATAAAATATCTTATTTAACATTTCAATGTGACTTACCAGTGTGAGTGCATCCGGATTTGCTTTATGTTCTAGTAAAATATTCACAATATGCAAGTGACCCTGTTGGGCTGCTTGGTGCAGCGGGGTCATTGAGAATGCACTATCTGCATTAACATTTGCTCCATTTTCTAATAAAAATCTTACCATATTTAATTGGCCAAAGTGCGAAGCGATATGCAATGCTGTATTTGCATTTTTTGTTTTTGCATTTACGTTGGCACCTTTTTCAATAAGAATTTTGGCAACATTTGTGCGATCCTCTTGTGCACACAAATGTAATGGTGTTAAACCGTTCTTAGCCTGATGATTTGAATTAGCTTTGTGTTCGAGCAGAAGATTTGACATCTCAACGTGACCTTCTTGGCTACTCAAATGTAATGGAGTAAAACCAGCACGGCTTTCGCTTTCAGCCTGAGCACCATATTCTAATAGAGTCGTTGCAATATCCATTTGATTTTTACGTGCAGAAATGTGAAGAGCGGTATGACCATTTTTGGCGACAGCCACTGGACTTGCACCTTTGTTTAACAAAAGCAATGCAACATTTTGATGATCGTAGTGAGCAGAGACATGTAATGGAGTCACCTGTAATCAAATTTATGATAAATATGATTGTTCATGCATTAAAATTATTTTTTTTAAAGAACATGAATGTCTTACTCCGTTCTTTCCTTGTGCATCAACCGGAGCCCCTTTTTGCAATAGGAGCTCAGCCACTTTAATTTGTCCATATTTTGCAGCTAAATGTAACGGTTGGAAACCTTTTTTGGTGCTAGCTTCAAGCGAAGCTCCATTATCGATCAGAACGGCTGCGACCTGTAAAATATGTTAATAACGGTTTGGGGTTAATTTGTAAAACGAGCCAATAGCCCATTACATATTTTGTTATGGGATTCACAATCAAATAATTTAAGTTTTTTGAATTAAA
>NW_022202799.1:0-1609 GCF_009176525.2 Contarinia nasturtii | reverse complement strand
CACATGTTCGTTTATGCAGACGACCGTGCGCATACAATATAGCTCGAATCGAATGGCGACGGGTGCGTTGCGGCTTACGTCTCCGCTATGCTTAGCATAGCTATCAGGCATAGAAATATGCGCGAACCGGTCACTGATATATACACGTAATATACGAAATCCAGATCTAGAAGGCCGTTGGCCCCGGTTGATTTATGGTTGGAAAGCCCTTGGGCTATAGATCAAGAAAAAATATAAAAGTTTGAAAATCGGTCCACCTGTCTTCAAAATATGGTCCTTTCAAGAAAAGGGTCAAAATTCAGTTCTACGGCCATATACGAGGGCTGCTCCATATATTTCTAGAATTGGCACCATTGTCATATTCGGTTGTTGTTCCAGAAACTATCGATGCTGTCAGAAACATGATAAAGCAAGATCGTCATGTCGCATACCGTGAGATTGAGGCATCCTTGGGCATTAGTATGAGAGGCATACACACGATTTTGCATGAACATTTGGCCGTAAAAAAGATTTGCTCTCGTTGGATTCCACATAAATTGACCGATGACCAAAAATTAGCTCGTGTGAATTGGTGCAAAGAAATGCTCAACAAATATAACCGCGGTGCATCATATTCCGTTCATAACATCGTCACAGGCGACGAATCGTGGATATATGCGTATGAGCCCGAAACTAAACAGCAGTCGACAGTATGGGTCTTCCAAAGTGAAGATAATCCAACGAAAGTTGTTCGCGCTCGAAGTGTTGCGAAGCAAATGGTCGCCTGTTTTTTCGCAATTAGTGGACATGTGGCAACAGTTCCACTAGAGGATCGTAGAACAGTCAATTCTGACCGGTACACCACCATTTGTTTGCCAGAAGTGTTTGGTGAATTAAGAAAAAATAACCACCGTCGCAGAATAATTCTTCATCATGATAATGCGAGCTCTCACACATCTCATCACACAACTGAATATTTGACCGCTCAAAAGATCGAATTAATGGGTCATCCACCGTACAGTCCTGATTAAGCACCCGACGATTTCTTTTTGTTTCCGAGCGTAAAGAAAAAACTGCGTGGTCAACGATTTTCGATGCCAGAAGAAGCAGTAGATGCGTTCAAGACACACGTTTTGGAGATATCGGTTTCGGAGTGGCATGAATGCTACGGCAAGTGGTTCGAGCGTATGCAAAAGTGTATCGACCATCATGGCGAATACTTTGAAAAACAATAAAGCCATTTTTGATAAAAAACGATTGCGTTGTATATGCTTTTCTAGAAATATATGGAGCAGCCTACGTATGGCACTAAATGAGGTCGTTGACCCCTGAAAAATCGATATTCTGATTCTAGAGCTCAATACCTTTCCAGCGATACCTCGAACGTCGAAATCGGTTAATCCGTTCGAAAAATTTATTATTTTAAAAATTTCATATGATTTTCCTATAAAAATCATTTGGTATATCTGTCTGTCTGTCCGCGATTTTGCGTACTTGTTTCCAATCTTTTTGAAAATTTATGTGCTTAAAGAACATAGAAAACTAAGACTTTTTTGTTATGGCACTTTTCGATTTGGCCGCCATGTTGGCCATGGCCGGCCTCTAAAAGTCACTTTTCGACTTTTTTTCC
>NW_022202798.1:0-1239 GCF_009176525.2 Contarinia nasturtii | reverse complement strand
AATTTTCGACATCTGAAAAAAGACACAAAAAACATTCAATTAGTTTAGTTTTTAGTTTTTTACTCAAATGGAGCGTTACTCTTTCTATCGACAAGAAAATGTAAAATTAATTTCCGACACACACACAAACTATTTTTGCTGTATGGGTTACAACAAAACTTAGCTATCAGACGCGATACAGTATTTTACTGTAGTTTAAGTCAAAATTACAATATTTTGCTGTAACTTATTTTAATTTTTATTTAAATTCAATGGAATCTTATATTTTAAAATATCCAGTGATTAAACCATTTTTTGGTTTGATACTTTGAACAACCCGGAGCATGCGGAACGGTTTCAAAATGATTTGCACTGGTGTATATACACTATTGTAAAGTATGTATTCGTATCTGGTTGCGTGCTTTGCTAGCAGCTGTACGCGACTGTGTGTGTGTGTGTGTGTTTACACGGACACAGTGCAAACCATTTTCTCTACGTTTCGCTTGCCCCGTTTTGGTTTGAGCCAAAACTGAAACCAATCACAGAAGCCGTTTTCAAATTGGTTTGTATCAGAACTGTCAAACTATTCCAGATCGCTGAAAATATCCAAGCGAATTCATTGTCATTCAAACAATTTTATTGTATTTAAATAAAAATTAAAATAAGTTGCAGCAAAATATTGTAATTTTGATTTAAATTACAGTAAAATACTGTATCGCGTCTGATAGCTAAGTTTTGTTGTAACCCATACAGCAAAAATAGTTTGTGTGCAATTAAATAATTTTGAGACTTACGTTTTTAAATTGAGTTTTTAGTTAAGATTCGAGGGAAAAAGAATTGGTTTTAATCACAATTGGAAGTTAAATGTTACTCTGATGAAAAACACGAGAAGAATGATGTGGATTAAGTTTAGTCCTGGTATTTATACCCATTTTGACTCCAGTAATGTCTTAATGAGCTCATTAGGTGTGCAGTCATTTGGTCTAGTTACAAAAATTGTATAACTTGTTGCGGCGCTGTAATCAATAATTCTTTTTGTTTGTAATTAGCAAATGACATCTTTTGGGACTGACCAAAAATGCCAACGTTCCAGATGAAAATTATCTGATCTTTTTCATTATTTTTCTTCTTTCGCTATTCTCATCACCTTGTTATTAATATTTTAAATTGAATCGTTGCGGCGAAAGAGTAGCTCTTATTTTTCTCCAAATAATACTGCAACATGAAGTTTTTTTCACACGGTTTATTTGTTGTAATACA
>NW_022202797.1:0-2235 GCF_009176525.2 Contarinia nasturtii | reverse complement strand
AAACATTAAAATCAATAATCATCTGCCTTGTTTTTCGAGTTATTACAAATTCAGAAGTGTGATTCGATTAAGAACGTGTCAAAGTTTAATAATTTCATAATATTTTTGCCGATTTTCGAGTAAAAGTGATAGATTTTTGAATTTTTAACAACGATGGCAAATATTTTAACACGTGCTGAGGTGATTCGTATATTGACAGACGCCGGCATTGAATTTGATCCAGATGCGACGATGACTACTTTGCGCCCAATATACGATGGATTGATCGCAAATCAGATGCAAAACGTGCAAATACAACGAGAAAATGTGCAAAACGCGCCGGAAATACCAGATGAACATGGAAATGTGCCCAGAAACAATGATGATCGTGCAAATTTTGGTGAACCAGATGAACAGCAGCAACAACGGGAAATTGAACAACAACGTGCTTTACAACAACAACAGATGCAACAGACGCAACCAGATGCAAATGTAAGTGTTCATAATCGGTTGAATTTAGATTGGAACGCAGAAGAAGCCGAAATCGATCGACAATTGGCAATTGCTCGTAAAAAACGTGAATTGATGGAATTACAACGTGAATTGGTGCAAATGGAAACACGGAAAATCGATTTACATGTGCTTGACGCAATGGTGACAAAATTTGATGGATCTGAATTGCATGACATTGCGAAATGGATTGAAAATTTGGAAAACGTGTTCGTCATGTTCCATTATAGTGACCGTGATAAATTGGTTGCTACCCGACATTTGATGACTGGCCGTGCAAAACGTTTTGCGGAAATAACAACGACATTTTCGTACGATCAATTCAAAAAGGCATTGTTGGATGAATACAAACGTGCATACACCGTGCAAGATGTTTTTCGCCAATTGAAAGCACGCACATTGAAACCAGATGAAACACCACGCAAATACATCGTCGAAATGCAATACATTGCGAGCCGATCGAACATTCCAGAAACCGATTTAATTGATTTGATCATTAGCGGCCTGAACGATAAAAGTGTTCACGCATCAATTTTGTACAGTGCTCGTACATTGGCCGAACTGAAAATGTTGATGGAACGTTATGAAAAATTACGCCATGCCTCAGTGCAACCAAGATCAAGTGCCATGCCAGCTGCAACAATGAAACAGAAGCCATACGTGCCAGATGCCAGTGCAAATACACGTGCCATTGCAAGTGCCAGCGGTAGTACAACGAAAAGTGTTGGTGAAATTGATTTGTCGGGAATTCGTTGCTACAATTGTTTCAATTATGGGCATTACCAGAGCAAGTGCACGGCTCCAAAGCGGCCACCAAATTCGTGTTTCATATGCCATGAAGTCGGTCATACACGTCATGAATGCCCGAAAAAGAAGAAGCCAGAAGCCAGTGAACCAAATGCGGTTGCATCAGTTGGAAATCCGCCACCAGAAACAAGTTATCAGGACAATTGGGACATCGCAGAAGATGAAAACGAAGTACGCCCTCTAGCAACGCAGTTGTCATCGATGCAAATGGTAAGTGTTGCCTTTATGAATAGACAAAATAAGTGCACTGAGTTAATTTCGAAAAATGCTTTATTTGATTCTGGTAGCCCCGTTAGTTTCGTGAGACGTTCGATGGTACCATTTGCGATGAATAAATTAAAATGTACACCGTACCGTGGAATGGGCAATAAAAAATTAAGTATGTATGGCAAAATTAGATGCAAATTTATGTTCAGGGGCAAAGAAGTAATACATGATTTTTTTGTTTTACCAGATAATGATGCAGTGGTACCATTACTAGTGGGACGAGATCTATTGAAGAAACTTGAGATCTACTTGTGCCAATTAAAATCATACAAATACACAGCCTGCGAGCTAATTAAAATTAGAAGTAATATGAAAAATAAAATGCCCAAAAGTACCAGTGCACTTAAGTTGTTTAATTTGTTTAAGAGTCCGAATAATAGCATTACAGAGGTACCAACCACAGATAGTTTTAAGAATACAGAGGCAGTTGTTAAGCAAATTGGAAAGAGATCTAGTGTAAGTAAACGGATTGAACCAGAGGTAAACATTGTTGATGACTTGAATGGTTGTGAAACTCGATTTGATAAATGTATCGGTGTAGTTAATTTAAATGAAACAGAAGAACTGGTTGATTATGATGAGGTAATTTTATTGGTAAGTGCGACTGAGACAGATGAGTTTGATAAATTAATTGATATTAACAAGAAATTGGATAAGAAACATGCAGATGCT
>NW_022202796.1:0-1868 GCF_009176525.2 Contarinia nasturtii | reverse complement strand
CAAATTAAACAACTTAAGTGCACTGGTACTTTTGGGCATTTTATTTTTCATATTACTTCTAATTTTAATTAGCTCGCAGGCTGTGTATTTGTATGATTTCATTTGGCATAAATAGACCTCTAATTTTGTTAATAAATCACGGCCCACAAGTAAAGGTACCACGGCTTCATTATCTGGTAGAACGAAAAAATTATGTATTAACTCCTTGCCTCTGAACACAAATTTACACGCAATTTTGCCATACATACTTAGTTTTTTATTGCCCATTCCACGATACGGTGTACATTTTAATTTATTCATCGCAAATGGTACCATCGAACGTCTCACGAAACTAACGGGGCTACCCGAATCAAATAAAGCATTTTTCGAAATTAACTCAGTGCACTTATTTTGTTTATTCATAAAGGCAACACTTACCATTTGCATCGATGACAACTGCGTTGCTAAACGGCGTACTTCGTTCTCATCCTCTGCGATGTCCCAATTGTCTTGGTAATTTGTTTCTGGTGGCGGATTTCCAACCGTTGCGACCGCATTTGGTTCACTGGCTTCTGGCTTCTTCTTTTTCGGGCATTCATGACGTGTATGACCGACCTCATGGCATATGAAACACGAATTTGGTGGTCGTTTTGGAGCCGTGCACTTGCTCTGGTAATGCCCATAATTGAAACAGTTGTAGCAACGAATTCCCGACAAATCAATTTCACCAACACTTTTCGGTGCACTACCGCTGGCACTTGCAATGGCACGTGTATTTGCACTGGCATCTGGCACGTATGGCTTCTGTTTCATTGTTGCAGCTGGCATGGCACTTGATCTTGGTTGCACTGAGGCACGGCGTAATTTTTCATAACGTTCCATCAACATTTTCAGTTCGGCCAATGTACGAGCACTGTACAAAATTGATGCGTGAACACTTTTATCGTTCAGGCCGCTGATGATCAAATCAATTAAATCGGTTTCTGGAATGTTCGATCGGCTCGCAATGTATTGCATTTCGACGATGTATTCGCGTGGTGTTTCATCTGGTTTCAATGTGCGTGCTTTCAATTGGCGAAAAACATCTTGCACGGTGTATGCACGTTTGTATTCATCCAACAATGCCTTTTTGAATTGATCGTACGAAAATGTCGTTGTTATTTCCGCAAAACGTTTTGCACGGCCAGTCATCAAATGTCGGGTAGCAACCAATTTATCACGTTTTCCAAATTTTCAATCCATTTCGCAATGTCATGCAATTCAGAACCATCAAATTTTGTCACCATTGCGTCAAGCACATGTAAATCGATTTTCCGTGTTTCCATTTGCACCAATTCACGTTGTAATTCCATCAATTCACGTTTTTTACGAGCAATTACCAATTGTCGATCGATTTCGGCTTCTTCTGCGTTCCAATCTAAATTCAACCGATTATGAACACTTACATTTGCATCTGGTTGCGTCTGTTGCATCTGTTGTTGTTGTTGTAAAGCTTCACGTTGTTGTCGCTGTTCATCTGTTTCGTCTGGGTTATTTTGCATCTGTTGTACACCATCCGGTCCCAATTCATTCAACTGAACACGTTGCTGCACGTTATTTCCACGATTTTGCCCAATTTCCGCAATTAAATCGTCATACAATGGTCGTAATTGCACCATTGTTGCTTCTGGATCAAACACAATGCCGGCCTCTGTTAATGCACGCACCATATCTGCACGTCGTAATGAATTTGCCATCGTAACAAAATCCAAAAAAATATTCAATTTCCGTAATTAATCGAATAAAAATAATACGTTTTTATTAAAGTTCGGCACGTTCTCTAACGAATCCCGCTTCTGAATTTGTAATAAGTTATAAACTGACACGGATGATTTTAAATTAATTTTATT
>NW_022202795.1:0-1854 GCF_009176525.2 Contarinia nasturtii | reverse complement strand
CGCTGCGAATAGCTAGCGCTATTCAGATAGGAAAAAACCATCACTGCAAAATATTCGAGCCGATTTATGTTCGACATGCCAATGCGTGCGCTCTAATGATCGTCGCGCTGTGCAAATTAATTCACAGCCAAAATATTTTTGTGGGCTAACATCACTTTGGCACACGATTAACTCTTGCGCAGTATATTCTCTAGCTTTTAACCAGTCATTAGGGCGGAGTGTTGAAAGAAAATTGTTTGAATTGTAGACAATTTTCAGTGGCCTACACTTTGAAAGAACACAAAATTAATTAGCCAAATCGCTCAACTATCGCAATGAGAAAAAAAAGTGAACTAAAATCATAGATTGAGATGTAAAAAAACTAGTTATATTGCAATTAATCAATTAACAAATTTAATACACCATCAATCTTTTACGCATACAAAACACTATGTGGTAATTGCTAAGCCATTTCTTCTTTCAACATACTGACCTTACATTTGAATTTTTTGAAATTCCGAATCTCCGCACTTTATGAAATTCACAATTGGAAAATTTATCATCGCAGCCAGGTTGTATATTATAGAATGTCTTTAAAGTCAGAGTCATATGTAGAAAATATTATTTAAAAAATATATTATTCAAATATCCTGTACACAGTGTACATTTCTATTCAATAATCAACTGGGGAAATTTTCCTTTTCGTTAAAGTGATATCGCTCTCATTTCGAGTTGTTTTGAAATAATTGCCTGAGTATGCGACGTCGGAATTAAAGGACTGATTAAAATATCCCAGGGATTTGTGTCCCTTTTTAATTTTTCAAAAATTCGATAGGCAGCGTAGATGTAGTAATATCCTAGGATATTTCCTTCACAATCATAGAAAATGAAGAGATGATTTTAATTTGTCGATTAAAAAAAAATCATTCGATTATTTTATTTTCTTTTGCCGAAAAATTATATATTTTATCATGTGTGCTTAAAATTAACAATAATTGCTAACAGCTAAGTTAATTTTATTTTAGTTTTAGTTAATTTCAAGGCTGTACACTTTCACAAAATCATCCTACACTTAATTTGAAATTTTCAGTATAGGTACCCCTCGCCCCTCATATAAGGCTGGTATGGCCAAATCACTTAATTTCATAGTAATATCGAATGTGAAGGCAAAATTGTTACCTACTCTTAATGTACACTTTTTTAAGACCATAATACATTACATAAAATTTTAGATTTAGAAAATAGCTACCCCGGGCAAAATTATGAGGACCCCAAAAAAAGAAGTCGATTTTTTGAAAAAAAATTTCAGGTACACTTCGAAACAAAATGTTGTACACTTACCTACACTTCCTCTACACTTAATTGAAACAATAAATTTTGAAAAAAAATTATGTAGCAAAATTATGACTACACAGCCAATTTTATCTGTATTTGAGAATATAAAATATTCCTAAATATTTTGTCCATTGAAATTATTGAAGAACAAAAAAAACAGTCAAATAATGTACCGTGCTTTCGTATAGATGTCGTAACATATGTATCAATATTGGCCCAAATACCAAAATGACACATTTGAATTACAGTATGTTTCATTATAGAGAGAGGTTGATTTAACTACCACAAATTTCAAATATCCTAAAAATGTTTTTGGCTAGGGGTTTTTATCTCAATCAAAACACTGTGAATATTGCGTATATTTTGCGTATATTCACTGCGAATATTCGAAAAATATTCGCGAGATACGTACATTCAATGCATTATTTGTAAAATATGCATAGTATATGTACCATCAAATAATATATATTCGCGAACAGATAAATTCCCCTAGGTTTTTGGTGTTGCCATATGAGACTCTAAGCTACTACGCCAATTAAC
>NW_022202794.1:0-2079 GCF_009176525.2 Contarinia nasturtii | reverse complement strand
TGGATTTGAAGTGAAACAATTTTTGCTATTCCATGCACTGTTTCGCTTTTCCACGCGAATCCATTCACATGCGTTGCTATTTCATTGCAATTTCTCGAATCTTTACACTAAAAGTCTAATCCTATTCCACGTGTCTGCCCCCTAGATATTTTTTAATACATTTTCCTTGTAAAAGTCACAAAAAATTGATTTTTGTATGGGAGCCATGCCTGTATGATACTTTAATGACGTGAAACTTTGCACAGACTATTTTTTACACAAAATAATAACATTCTGAAAGTTTGAAGAGATTTCGATCAAAGTTAGGGGTACCTTCCATACAAAATTTTAAATTTTTGGCTCAAAAACGAATATTTTGTATGGGAGGTACCCTTAATTTTGGTTGAAATTTCTCCAAACCCTACGAATGTTATTTTTTTGTGAAAAAATAACCTGTGCAAAGTTTCACACCATTAATATAGCATACAGAGATGGCTCCCATACAAAGATCCAAATTTTTTGTGACTTTAGTTATGGAAAGTGTTTCAAAAATAATTTTTATGGCAAAATTAACGTCAGACATATTTTTTATAGTATTTTGTTAGAAAATAGAATACTTTCAAATGTCGTACAAATGGGTTCATCATGAAAGTGTGAAAAATCTTTTCTCGGGTACTTCTGCTATTAAATTAAAAAATATTCCGTTGCCAAAGTTGAAACATATTTTTTGGTTTCGAACTTTACGACGCTTGAAAGGCTTGAAAAATCGAACAAATATTATTTTGAACTTTCTTAATAAAATACGCAACTACCACAGTGCGGAAAAGTTCGTCTTACTCCCGTAAGACTTTTTATTTTTGAAATGTTCCATTGATTCGAATGAGCTGTGTTTATTTTTATTTCTATGTGCTTTGCTGACTTTGTTTTTTATCTCGATTAATGGCTTGTTGAACTATATCGGTTGCTTCCTGATGATTTTTGTTTTCAACTGCACATGAGTTTCGATTGTTGACTTAACAATTGCATAGCAGTTGTTTAGTCGCAATTCTAAGGAAATTTTTTCGAAAATACTTCGCCAGTCAACATCAAAATGTGACTCATTTATTTGTTTATAGTCAGAGTTGATGAAGTCACGATACGTTTGCTTAGTTTCTACAGTTTTGATGACAGGCTCATTATGCTTGATCTTGATAGCGTTGTGGTGTTTCTCAAAATTCAACAAATGATAGTCACTCATGTAACATTGAACCAGGTCAACATCATTCGGCCAGATCAAATCAATCAAACGACCATTTTGGTTGCAGCTCTTGTTAATCTGGTGAAGTCCCAGTTCATAGCAGGTATCCAGCACTATCTTCACATTTTCACTGGCTGCATTGATAAGAATTGCTAAGTCTGGGTCCTCATTTTCGTCAACAAACCAAATCAATTTGGGCAGATTGAAAACCTTGGAGACTACCAAATCATTTCGATGCGATTTTTTTCAAGGCGTACATGTTGTTTCCATACCTTGAGAGTTGAGTCAGGTCGAATATATAATTCTTCCAAATAGATGCTTCTTTTTTGGCCAACTTCTTTCACCTAAATCTGTTCCGCACCGAACTAGTCACCCGTTCCGATGCTGATCGACTTCAATTTGTTGTCAACAGCAATCAAGACTCCTCCTCCATTCACCTTGCGAAGGACTTGGTCCCTATCAGTGTTTGGTGACCGATCACAACGATATACTTCGTACATCTGCGGAAACAAGTTAGTTGAATTGATGGCACCATTCAGATGAGTCACCCGCAGCATGTAAATTGGTGAATGTTGTACAAGAACTTCTGCCACAAACTTCGGTATTTTTGATTTTAATCCATTTACATTTTGCGAATGGATAGTCAGCTGTCTTTAATATTTTTCATCGTTCAAATTGTGTGTAGTACTCATTTCTGAGTTATTTCTCTTGATTTCCATCAATGAAAAATTAACAGCCGAGTTTGTTGTTTCTGGTTTTCCAGCGCTGAGCCGGCGGCCGAAGACCCCTCCGAATACGTTGAAAATCAGCAAAAGTTTTCCCGATTTCAATAAAACAAGAGCGGCAATCACAATCATCAAAAT
>NW_022202793.1:0-6915 GCF_009176525.2 Contarinia nasturtii | reverse complement strand
GTTTCGTCACTCGTTCTTCACCTTGATAGAGGTTTTTTATTTGATATTTCATACATCTAGACATTTTTGTGAAAATTCGAATTTTGGTACATTTGGCCGATTTTTGGTGGAATAGCCATCCAAAACGGTCGATATTTTATTCAATTTTGTTTGGCTAGTCACAGAGCATATCTACAGAGTCATTGGAGTACATGTTGGCCCATAAAATACTTCAAATGGTAAAAGTAACATTTTTTGTCATTTTTGGCCATATTCGCACTATCAAAGGCCATATCGTGAAGACAAGAATTTTTAGGGATATAAGCTATGCGGCATTTTATAGCTTAGACTTGGGCCTAAAAATCGGTGAAATTTTTAAGTGACCATGAAAGGCTAGTTTTCGAGCTAATGACCATTATGTGTCCGGCCAAACGGTAAATTTTTGGTTTTGGCCAATTTGGCCACTCCAAATTGAAATTTTTGGACCGCAAATGGCTTTATTCGATAGCTTACTTCAAGACCTTTCCAATGATATGCATATGTCTGGGAGGTGTCAAGTCATGGCGCTTCGGTGACCACAGGGAAAAAAGTCGAAAAGTGACTTTTAGAGGCCGGCCATGGCCAACATGGCGGCCATATCGAAAAGTGCCGGAACAAAAAAGTCTTAGTTTTTTGTGTACTTTAATCACAGAATGTTTCAAAAAGATCAAAAACAACTACGCAAAATTGCGCACAGACAGATATACCAAATATTTTTTATAGGAAAATCATATTAAATTTTCAAAATGCGGAATTTTTCGAAAAGATTGATCGATTTTGACGGTTAGGGGGTCGTTGGAAAGGTATTGAGCTCTAGAATTCGAATATCGATGTTTCAGGGGTCGTCGACCTCATTTAGTGCCATCTATGGCCATAAAACTGTATTTTGACCCTTTTCTTGAAAGGACCATATTTTGAAGACAGGTGGACCGATTTTCGAACTTTTATATTTTTTCTTGATCTATGGCCCAATGGCTTCCCAACCATACACCAATCGCGGCTAAAGGCCTTCCAGGCTAGAATTTGGAAATTACGTGTATATATAGCAAGTCGACTTTTCAACACACTAAGGTGGTTTCGTCACTCGCGCGAACTGCAGTCCGCTGTGATTTTCCAGCAATAAATTAACAAAGTAAACGAAGCCAATGAGCCCCATAAAGAACATGTTTATTTGTATTGTGGACGATATTTATGATTTTCTTATGTTAACTGTTGAATGGAAACTTTGGTTTCGGTTGTGAAGATTTATTGTAGTGAAATAAATTGGTCGAAATTGGTCATAAAAAGAAGTCTAAACTTTACAAAAATTATACGAAAAATCAGGCTTTTATCACATAAACGCACGATATAATGAATAATGTATTAAACCTGGAACATACCTAATTCGTGACTTAAACATTGTATATGTTCAATGAGAATTTTTGGCCACGTTAAACGCAAGAACGTAATATTTTACTTATTATCTAATTTGAACTACAAAAATTATTTTATTTTTTTAATTTATTCAATGGAAATAATTACATCACAAGACATTTAATTTCCTTCAATTTTTATCATGTGTATTGATTTTTTGCGTCAATATTGTATTTTCGTGTTAATAAAATTATTTTATTGTATTTAATTACATTGTTCCTTTCAGCAATAAATTAACAAAGTAAACGAACCCAATGAGTCCATGGTATGAGACAAAAAAAGAACTTTTATATTGTAGTTTTATTTGTATTGTATATTAACTTCAGTTTCCATCGTGAACGTTTGGTGGGATTAGGGTGGAATAACAGTCTCTGACCAATTATTCCATGTTTGTATGATTTCGTAGATTTTATTGCCAGGACTTGTTGTTTGAATCAATTGTCGATGTCCGTATAGATAATAACTTTTATCAATTTTGCCCAATTTCACACCAACTTCAATTAATTGCTGCGCTGCAATCAAAGAACGTTCGGGCGGCGCATTTTCACGAAAAGTACCAATGAATGCAATACAAATGCTTCTTTTATTATAAATGCGACTGTGCGCACCTGTGTAATCCCATCCTCGACCCACATAAACGGAACCATCACCACCAATTAGGAAATTGTAGCCAATATCATCCCAACCTTTCATTTCAATATGATCGGCTTGGAAAGATCGAACGATTTCGGAGCACTCTCTCTAAACAATTTGAAAAATAATAAAACTATAACAAAATTATTGACTAGATGTGTTTGTTGATCTTACATGAGTGGTAGCACACTTTCCCATTGTATATGCAATGATTACTCGAATTGCGGGCAACTCCAAGCGTTCCAGTTCTCTTTGCGGTGGTAATGCAAACCATTCATTTCGTTTAACAATACGCAATGGTCCAGCCGTTTCCGTTGTAAATACTGTAATTCATTTGGAACATATTTTAGTGTTCTTTTTTTTCACTTTGAATTTAAATGTAATTCCTACCTGGTCGATTTAAAATTTCAACATGTTGCCTTGCAATATTATTGGTTACTTGACTTTGATTTTGATTGGTCACATGAATGGTAACTGGTCCATGATAGTTGATTCTGTTACCAAAAGTGACATCACTTGAATTGTTTACCTGAACATATCCAATGTTTGGTATTTGTGGCTCTATTTCAATTGTTTCATTTCCAATAACAAGTGACTCACTTTCATCCGTCGAACTGGTGTCATCAATCATGTTTGCAGATTGAGTAGCAAGATTTAGATCCATATCATTGTTTCTGCGACTTTCTTCAGAAACACTGTGGTATTGAATATTAGCATCTGTGTCCACAGTAGTGTTTTCGTATTTTTAGATATTTACATTTGATTCGGCCTGTATTGTTGTAATCTGACTCAGATCAACGCGATTTTTGTTTATTTTTGAGTTCGAATTTTGCTGACCCATCTCCCGCTAATTTTTTTCGCGATTATAAATCATCAAATGTTTATACAAAAACTGATTTTGTTAAAATGTTGTGCTCTTATTTCATTCTTCCTTCTTTCACGACATTTACTCGAGAATATATGTAAACGCTATAGTGTGAGTCACTATTTATCTAAACATATACTGCTAATTTAACTAGATTCTAAACTGACGGTTTTGTTCTAAAGATTGTGGTTTCTAAATTAAAACGTCATTTGTGTTTTACATTTTAAATCTCATACCTGGAAATGAACATTTTATATTTTAATCAAAATTATTACGAAAAATAATATTTTGAGAAAAACTTTGACTAAATAATTTACAATTTAATTATTTTGAATTTTTGCCCAAATATCGAGACAATAAAATACACGATTATAATGGTGATTATCTTTCTTTTATAAAAAAAAATGAGTGTGAGTGTTTCATATTTTGGTGTACAAAGCGAATAAAGCGGAATAAAGAACAGAGAAGAAACTAAAAATATGAATTCAAATTAAGAAAAATGAAATAGAATGTCTGTATATGCACATACAATGCCATCTGCATGTGGTTATCGCACTTAGATTAAAATGCTGTTTGTCATTTCGTTGACAATTCAATAGATTTGTAATGAGAGATCGACAGTGGCGCACCATGCGTCAAAAATACTCCATGTTAATTTTTTTGGTAATGGCGACCAAACATCAATACTGTGAGGGAAAAAAAATTGTGTCTTCTTTTGTTTACGTATCATTTTCTATGGAATTATTAAATTAGCCATTGAAAAACGTAGTATTGTTTGATGTAAAATCGATTCTTGTATATGTTAACGATTGAATAAAAACATTTTCAGCGTGAATGCAAGTGAAAAAATCGCTAAAAATTTACAGAAATAATAAATTTGTGTGTATTGTTTGTGGTTGACTATGTTCAAGTGTTGATGCATGTTGAAAATACTTTGCAATTAGAAAGTAATTGATTGAGTTTGTAAACAATTAAATTTGATTATTCATTTAACGGAGTGAAATCATCCCATAAAATTTCATTAAATTGTGAACAATTGAACACAATGGAAGTTGATGTTAAAACACTCGAACTTGATAAAATATGTCGCGTTTGTTTGACAGTTAAAAAAGATATGCGACCATTATTTGGTGAAATGGTTGCGGAAATGCTAATGGAATGCACACGAGTACAGGTAAATGTCGGAAAATTATTTTGACCTTCTGAACTTTGAAATTGAATAAAGAATTTTATTTATTTTTTATTCTTTTCATACAGCTTGATAACACCGACGGCTGGCCGGATAAGATTTGTATTCAGTGTGTGCATCAAGTGAGCCGATGTCATGCATTTAAAAAGCGTGTTGAAAATTCCGATAAGGAGCTGAGACAGTATATCAAAGGTATCACTGTGATTGTCGAAGAGCCACTAACACAAATGGAAATCCATCCGGCGCAAACGCATCAAGTGATCAAAGATTCAGGAACGCGACAAGAAATCCATATAACACGACACGATCTACAAAATGATATTCATAATCATGTGCAACATGCAAATGTTACGATACAACAACCACAAACGCATACACAACAGCCGACAACACAACAAATTGTAACAACAACACACCAACCACAGCAAATGATCATCACCAATGGACAATTGCATAATGCGCAAATCATTAATGCGGCTGGCCAAATTGTTGCCACCGCACCAATTCAATCGGCTCTAGCCACGGCACAACTTCAAGGCCAAATTTGTCAACTAGTTCAAACGAGTGAGTATGACATTCGATTATTTGTACTCTGTATTTCGTTCATATAGTGCGCAATGTGTGCACTCATTTTGAAATAACTAAACCTTTATGTGATTGTCATCCAGGTAATGGGACAGTGCAAATGATACAACAAAATGGTCAACCAGCGCAAGTAGTTCAAATTCAGCGAACGAGTGATGATCGATGTGAAATTATTGTACAACCCACCGAAATTCAAACTGATACAACAACATATTATACTGAAGATGGTTCGAATTAGATTTTCTATTTTCATTTTGATTGGTTTTTTTTCAAACTAATTCATCGTTAATCATATTTTCAGATGAGATATTCTCAGTAACAACACAAATGCAACAGGAAGAAATCGAACATGTTGAAGAAGTCGAACAACAATCACAATCGGATCAAATACAAAGCACAACCGTTTGTTTGGACGAAGCCACCATTATCGAACAAGACGAAGAAGAATATGAGGAAGAAGAGCTCGAAGAAGAGGAAGACGGTGTATTCACGCTCGAATTGTCCGAAGGTTCAGAGTGTGAAGACAAAGAATATTTAGGTGGATGTTTCTTCTTAATAACATTTCTTACGTATCTATTTCAAAGCGGTGCGGCATCTACCTCAACTGATATTAATCCAAATTACATTTTTATTCGTATACAGCCGAATTTGTTAGTGCCCAAACTTCGTGTCCGTATCCAGGGCTTTTTGTGTGCAATCTGTGTCGAAAGGAGTTTAAGCATAGTAAATGGCTACAAACTCATATGAAATCCCATTCAAACTGGATCAAGGTAGCTTAGTGCTTTTTATGCCATACGTAAAAACAAAAAAAACGTCAAATAATCATATGTGACTTGTCACATTTTCTCAGGCTAACTGTAAGAAGCAACCACAATGTGAGATTTGCTTTCGAAGCTTTAAAGGACCAGGAATGCTTAAAATGCATATGAAAACTCATGAGGTACATTTTGTTAAAAATGTTCACAAACTTTTCAATGGGGTATTTAATTTTTTTGGGTTTCATTTTATTTGTGTCTGCGTAGAAAACACCGGGAAAAATTCCAATTTGTAAAGTGTGTAACAAAGAGTTTAAGTCGCGTACAATCCTATACAGACATCGTCAGACGCACATGGAAAAGCTGATTCAGTGCGGATCATGTCACAAAATGTTCAGCACTGTTAGTCAAATTCAATCCCATCAAGCAAAACTCAAGCACGAGAAAATCTTCAAATGTTCTCCATGCTTAATTACCTTCACATCAGTCAATGACTTAAAGGTATAATATCCATTTAACCATCGGTTTAAATTAATCACAAAAATCTAATGCTAATATACTCATACAATTTATTATCACATTTAGACTCATTTACAAACACACGTGAATTCAAAAGAGAAAAAGAACGGAACATAATTCATAGATTTTGATTCGCTGGTCGACAATGGGTTAAACAGTCATCAAAGCCTAGTTAATTTTTCCTGTATAATTTAATGTTTTTAAAAAGATACAAACGGTTTTTTTCTTTCAATTGAGATGAAAACAATTTAATAAATTTCGGTACAAAATCTATTGATGACACATTGAACTGGGTTTCAATTATGCCCATGCAACAAGTTAAAAATCAAATTGTGTTGATTATTTGAGGAAAGAGAAAGTATGTTATCAAATCTCATGTGTTATTAATTAATATGTTTAAGAAAGTGTTTTAAAATAAGTTGGTTTTCTTTAACTTTTTTTTGCAATATATTCATTTAATCACACTGTGAGACGAATATGTAAATTTCGAAATGATAGCGCAACATCAAAACATGAGCAACCACTCTCACATGCAATTTGAATTAAAATAATTATTCTATGCGATAATTGTAGTGTAATAAAATTTAGTAAAGTTCATCATGACTCAATAGCATGTGCATGTTGATGATTGCATTCTGCAAGGACAAAAGATAGGCATCATGAAATTTTTGCTGTTTTTACAGTTAACGTAGTGCATCGGTTAACTCAAACATTGTGAATTGTGTGATAAAAAAAGAACTGTTCTCAGCTGAAATTTATGAATGTTCTATCCATGGAGAATACAGTTGATACTATCGGTATATTTACAAGTTTATGCACCAGCTTATTGTCTTATTGTTTTGATTTTTACTCTATCCCAGCAAACAATTGATAGGGCAAATGCATCCATTGTGAAGCACATATTGACGGTCGTTTTCGGGGTTAGATTCGTGTGTAGT
>NW_022202792.1:0-1265 GCF_009176525.2 Contarinia nasturtii | reverse complement strand
GAAAAGTTTCTTACGATAGCTTTCAAAGTCTTCCTTCGCTCTTAAAACAAAACAGATGAATACAAAAATATTTATACACGTATAAAGAAATTATTGGCAGTCGTAAAATGAATTTATAAAATTTAAATTATTAACATAGAAAAAGCTTGATAAAATTATATTATATTATATTTATTTAATTAAACTAATTTGAATAAACCACCAAGGCGAAGAAACGCTATTCGGTGCAGTTATTATTATTATTATTATATTAAGTTTATATTTACAGTACACAGAAAAAATATCTACCAACTATTTTCGTCACAAAATTGATATCAGAAATTGTGTGTTTCAAATTTTGGTTTCGTCACTCGCTTTTCATCTCGGTAGAGGTTTTTTATTTGATTATTCAACACTGAACAAAAAGCCCTAGCAAATTGAAAAAAAATTCGCACAAAAAGCCGTAGCAAAACGGTTTTTTTGTTGTTCCGACCGGAAAAAAATTGACTTCCAAAAAAACAGTATATATATTAATGTGGTATTATGTAACAAGTATTTTTGAAATAGACCTTTGATGAATTGAAAATTAATTAATTACATGGGAATCATCCATACGCGAACGCCATTCTTTATCATATTTACAATTTTTTTTTTCATTTATTTCAGGATCAACTTCGCCTTTTGGGCATCTATTTAGTTGTGACTCAGATGAGAAGCCACCAAAAAAATGTGATCCAGAAAAAGAACTACCATACTGCCCTTGTATGCCACAGCCACCATGTATTTGCAACTGTAAATGTATCGATGACGATGATGACGATGATGATTATGAATAATTTTGTTAGCTTAGCTAGGATCTAATGCTCTGTTGATAGGGAAATAACTAACACTTGGCTTTTTTATAATTTGTTTAATAAATGCACCTCAATATTGTTGCAATAAATTTGTTTTTTTATTTGTTTTATAATGTAAATTCCTGGAGAAAATTACAAAAGAGAAGAATAAAAGTAAAATGATCAGTAATATACATTACGATGTACATTTCTGTTGATAGGGAACAATTCTGGATGTACGATTGACAATTGGTTGGCAAGATTGCTTCTATTCCATTGTAGTCATCCTACTCACTCTACAATGCTATTAAGAAGCACTTGTTTGGGATGTCGTGCTTCAAAAACCTCAACTGAACTCACCGGAAAAGCGTGTAATTATATTATCTTACCTTATACACCTCAACACATATATGAACGCTCTAGAATAAAAACAACTTATTGTTTACTCGCATA
>NW_022202791.1:0-1608 GCF_009176525.2 Contarinia nasturtii | reverse complement strand
AAAAAAAACTTCACACCGAATAATTTTGAATAATTTATTAAAGGCATAGGCATTCCAACACGATATGAGACACGTCTTGCCATTAGACCGACAATTTCAGAAGGTAAAATATATTTAAGCATTAAAAACATTTTTTTGACTTTATTTTTATTCACTTTAAAGCAAGTCAATCCATTCGCAATATACCAATTCCGATGAAGCAGTGCGTTTTTCAAAGTGAAAGTTTTCTCACATACTATAGATAGGAAATTGTCAACAAACATTTCACTTCTCTAATACAATGAAAAGACAATCTTATTTTCAATGATACCGCTCATTTTTCAGATCCTACTCACAATTGGTGAGTAAAAATGAATTTTCAAATAAATGCCATTGCTTAATTGAACACATTGTTGTCAATTCAGAACTGTGAAAGTGAATGTGAAACAAAATTATTGTATAAACATTGCCATTGCTTGCTACATTACGGTTTGTATGATGAGGCTTGTATGAAAAATGTAGATCTAGAGATTCGAACGAAACGGAATGCGTCTTTTGACTGCACCCATTGCTTGAGTGGATGTTTTGCTCTAATTTATGAGCCCACATTTTCAATGGGAAGAATATTTGATCAAGTGAAAGAGCTACGCGATAGAAATCTTCAACCAAAATTACCCGCAGTCCAGCTATCGGAGTGAAGAAAAGGCAGCCTTGGTGGGTTTTACAGATTTATTTTATGCAGACAATATATTTAGCTGCCGTCATCTGGATATTTCAGCTCATCTGGATACCGTCAGCATATGATGCGAAGTGGAAACAACAGAAGTGATTGTTATAGTAATACCAGTATATAACAAGCTTATATACCTATAACAATCACTTCTATTGTTTTCACTTCGTATCATCTGCTGACGATATCCAGATGAGCTGTAATATCCAGATGACGACAGCTAAATATATTGTCTGATTTTATGTAAGTGGCAATAGCATCAATTTCAACAGAAAAGGGATATAACTTAATTTTCAATTCTTCCGCGTAGCGAATTTGGGAGGTTTGCTTGGTAGGTAGCAAGTTGACGTATAATTCGTTATAATAAACAATAATCGTACATAATTTCAAAGGTCTTTCCATGGATTCAGCTTTATTTCAGTCATTGAGCTCTTCTACTTTATTTCAATCCGTCCTTTCTGCAACTACTTAAGACTTTCAATGCGACGTCGTGATCGAACGGAAAAGCTCATTCGACAAATGAAGAAATTGCGCCAGAAGAAAGTCGTTCCCGCAACGGTGAAAACAGTTCATTCAAATGTCGTATCTAATGACGGTTCTCATCAACGTTACTTAAATTAAGCTACTTGTTTACTAAAAAAAAATCACATGCACATGATGCACATTATAAAAATTTAAAACACGAATTGATTTCCATATTGTACTTTGTATACACAATAAGCACTGAAACTACTACACATTTTTGATCATTTAATAAATCACTTTGATATGGAAATTGTTAGAAAGTCAATTTTATTCAACATAATCTTGTAACGCGTGTTGTAAACTGAAAGGGTTAAAGGAAGAACGTGATGTAGAAAAGTTCCGCGGAAAAATGTTCGGGAGCTATTTGATATCAA
>NW_022202790.1:0-3187 GCF_009176525.2 Contarinia nasturtii | reverse complement strand
AGGGAGTCGAATAAAACTATACGAAGAGTGTGAGAAGAGCGTGTACAGTGTACACTCTTCGAAAAGAGTATTATACTGACTTGGGTTTCAGCGGTCTTCCGTGTTTTTCATACGATGACGAAAAATCGTAAAAAATGACAAAAAAAATTATTTTTTTTTCTTCAATTGTCAAATTCTGGTCAATTTTTTGTATCGCTGGGTTCAATCAGAATCAAAAATTCACATTCTTTATCATCCAAATCACGCTTAATACACGCTAGTGTCATTTTGCTGCTATATGGCGACTTTATATGAAACTCTTCTTGTAATACCTAAAATTTGCTTAAGTAAATGAGTTAAAATACACACGGACTAGAATTTAATTTGGAATTGAACATAATTGAGTGGAATTTAATGGAATTGAAAGAATTGAATCTAGTACTGCTTCGCCCCTTGGATATACAAGTGTTTATTCTAGAGAATTCAATTAAAAAATCTGTTTCATAAGTTACATTCTTAGGTTGTTTTTTTATTCAATATTCTTATTTAAAAAATAATGGGATATGAGTTGTAATTTTAATTTCTGATAGACATTTTTCAACAATTGAATTAAATTTAGTTATTACCAGTGTTTATTTTAGATGGTGTAAATTAATCTAGATAAGATATAGATAAAAACAGTTTTTTTGAAAACCATCTAGCTATAGATAAAGATGAGTATCTAAAAAAACTATCTAGAAACCATCTATATAGTATCTATCTAAGTATTTTTTCTAGATACTTTTCAGATGAAAACAAGTGAAAGCCAATTTAAATATGTTACATTTTTATATGTAAAATATTATATCGACGACGCTAGAAAATCCATACTGAAATACAGATACTACAAATAAATTTTAAAAAATATATTGTTTATTTGCACATATTTTTTGTTTCGAATACAGTTTATTACATTAGCCGTTTTATATGCATACATATTGATTTTGAACCTTTTGTCAATTCAAATGAAGGTTAAAATATCCTTTCTTCCATACGATTTTGATTTTCATCTTTTCGCGATCTAACGAAAAGATGTTTAGATATCGTTATTATTTCTAGATAGATATTAGATTAGATGGTCAAATTTTGAACTATCTAGATGAGATGTTTAGATACCATCTTATCTATCTTATCTGAGTATCTAAAAAGAGATTGTCATCTAAAGCAAACACTGGTTATTACAAAACGAATATCGAAATGTACACCAAATTGAACACAACCTATTCACTTATTTTAGAAAACATGTATTTGTTCGCAAAGATTAATTTTTTGATAAAAAACATTCATTTTTCATGTGTGTTGAATCGATATTTACATTTTCAATGGGACTTTCTAACGTAGAATGAATACTTGACGAAGTATGTGTAACACTTGAAGTATTGCCTTCTTCATCAGATACTGTACCTAGGGATGATTAGAAGAAAAAATAATGTATATTAATCAACATGTAATGGAACATAATGGAATGTAGATTGTAGATCAATGAATATTGGAATATGTAGAATGGAAAATAATATGAAAATATAGAAATTAAACAAATGAATATGAAATGACTCCTATGTAAGAGGTAACTTGCAGGTATATATCAATAAATCGAATTATGGCGACCACATAAATAAAAATCACGATAGCTAAAAAAGCAAAAATTGAGATTTATGGAGTGATAGTATAGAGCAGTAATGTGCGAGAAAAAATTTTCAGGGTGGGGTTGGTTTTTCGAAACCAAAAATTTCTCTAGCAAATCAGACAAATTTTCGTTTTTTTTTTTTTGAAGTCACTTTTTGAGGCGAAAATCCCTAGCAAATCGAAAGAATTTTCACCGCGAAAAAGCAAATCGAAAAAAATTCACTCTGAACCAAAAAGTATAGGAAATTGAAAGAATTCTCCTCAATTTTCTACTTTGATGAGCTAAAAAAAAGGTCTTCACTTTTAGATTTGATGAGCTAAAAAAAAAGGTCTTCATTTTTAGAATCAAAAACCCTAGCAAATTCGAATAATTTTCGCGAAAAAAAAATTCTCATCCAAATCACAGGGGGGGTAAACACCCCTACCCCCCCCCTCGCACATTACTGGTATCATAGCTGGGCAGACTGAAAACTTCAGGGGGGATTGGGGGGGTAATTTTCTCAAAAACTCCTAGCAAAATAGGAAAATTTCATCTATGATCCAAAAACCCTAGCAAAATTAGAAAAATTCTATCCAAAATCATGAATTTTGTAAAGGGGTAACGCAAAAATTTGATGATTTTGTAAAGGGGTAACGCAAAAATGTGATGCCTCCGGAGGGGGTAATACCCCCCTCCCCCCCTGTCTGCCCAGCTATGACTGGTATAGAGAAAAAAGATCACAGATCCAAGTCAGCCTGGCCCTGTTGTTTTCAACTATTTGTACAATTTTTGAAATCATTCATTGTGGTTGTAAATTTGATACTACAACTTAAGTGACCAATAACATCAATCTATTTTCATTGTTTTTTACATTGGCTTGTGCTGTATTTTTGACGTTTTCTTCTGCATTCAAACTACGATGTAGTTCTCTTCTTAAACGACTTTTACTTTTCATCGTCCAGAACATTTACAATACAATACAAAAACCAAGGGTATGGCATGCTATGTAAAATGTTGGCGAACAAAAACCTTACAAATTTATCGGAATAAAACTTATAATTCTATGAACAAAATTACACAAATATGAGATAGTCAATACGAAATTTGTAATTCAGATAGTGTCCGATAGATGGCGTTACGGTTTGGCACGTCGCCATGTCTCTCATATACGTGCCATTCCCTTGACAAAAACATTTTGTATCGTCCTTTTGGTTGATTGTTTGGTGTTTCCAATACGGTACAGCGTAGGCTAGCATAGAACGACAGCCTTGTCGTTGGGTTTTCATCTACTACCTAGCACTTACATCCACGCCGTCCATTGAAATATTTCACATAGCGATTCGTGCCTGGATGGCCTTTGAGACCTTACCGCATCTTTGCTCCGCCAATGACGACACCTTGGCACAAAATATTCGTGATTTTATCCATCGATTTTAGTTTCTTGATGAAACCACCGAATGCCAAATAGGTTATACTCGAGCGAACAGTACATTTTGATTTGTTCTTTGAATATAGTGTGGGCAGGTTACGAAAATTTTTCTGTATGCCTACGAACGAATCTGC
>NW_022202789.1:0-3634 GCF_009176525.2 Contarinia nasturtii | reverse complement strand
AGGCTGTTTTACTTTTGCGCTGTCTGTTTGTATATTTGGTTTTTGCTCACATAAATTTGTATTCGACTTTTTGCAGAATATTCTGTATGTTATTGTTTTCTTCTTAGGCCGTCAAATGATTCCGTATTCAAACTTCAAACAATTAACATTCTACACAAACTTTTTGTTCTAATTTTCATGAGCACATAGAGATGGCGCCATCATGCAGTTTTTTACATTATTTGCCATTGTAAGTGATGGTAGGTTACAGCCCAACGCTACCGCATGCAATTAATCAAAATGAAGCATGCATTGAAGATTAAACGGCCACGGATAGCGTCTAAACAAGACAAAGTTGTGTTTCACGATGATAATTCCAGGCCACATCGAGCAGACATCGTTAAAAAAAGTACAAGACTTCGGTTAAGATCGGCTTGATCAACCCGCGTACTCCCCAGACCTTGCTCCTTCTGACTACCACTTGTTTCGATCGATGCAAATGGGCTTGTCCGAGATATCGTTTCGAAATCCTAAAGGAGTGCGAAAATGGATCGATGAATGGATAGCCTCAAAAGATGAGGAATTTTTTCGACGCGGAATCGACAAGCTACCAAGAAGATGGGTGGAAGTCATAGCAAACGATGGGCAATACATTGGTTAAAGTACTCATTCTTGTTTTTTTAAATAAATGTTTCTTTTCACACAAAAATCCCTCAAAATTAATTTATACACCCAATACACCCTAGTGTTAAATGGTGTTTAAGGATTTTCAAACCATTTACTTCAGACCATCATGGTCGGCCATCACGGTTACCACGGTTTACAATGATCTTTTCTCGTATTTTAACAATATAATGTGCAAAATTCAGGTAAATTTACAGTCAAAATACGGTTTTTTAGCATTATGGTCGTGGATCAAGAACTTTCCAACGGTACTTTTTTGATTTGGATCGGTTGATACGTCCATCACGGGGGACGGCAGTCCCCCAAGTGACGCAATCCCAATATACATATGAAATATGTATATTTTGTGTCACTTTATATATACGTTAAAGAAATGAAAATCGATACCACTGACTTTTGGAAAGGGTTTTTTGCATAATTTAGTAGTGCTCGGGCACCTAATTAAGAATCCGCATTGGTCTTGGTTCGAACATTTTTGGGAGGCCCTTTTTGAGTTTTTTTATCAATCGGACATTTTTCTGGCAAGGTATTGCAATGATTTTTACGTCGTTGGAAAGGTATGAGACTCATCTTTCTGGATCCGAAGTCAGAATTGATTTTTTTTTAAATGTCCGCCAGATGGCGTGTTATGTGACATTTTCGGCTAAAAATTACCATGACTTTTTTCACGAAATCCAAATCTTAAAAAAATTGCGTACATAGAAAAAATCAAAAAACTAGGTGTTTGTTAGGGACTAAATATGTGACGATTTGGCGTTAAAAAAATCGCATTCCGATGAAACTTTTTTTCGGCAATTTTTCAATTTTTGGCCATTTCTGATCACAGGTATACGGAGTGTTTTTTAACAGAATCACGCCATTCTTAGCTTATTGGAAGGACATTAGGGTCATCTTGATGAAGCAATAAAGAAATTTTGAAAGAAAATTCAGCGTAAAAGGTGGGAGAAAACTTTTAATACACAAAAATGACAAATGTTACACAAAAGTGACAAATGTTACACACGCGTGTGACAAATGTTACACAAAAGTGACAAATGTATGACTGCCTTGGCTTTTTTCCCCATAGATCGAAAGCGCACTCAATTTTGAGCCGATATGAACATTGTTAAAAACCAACATTGTTTTATTTGGTAAAAATTGGGAAAAGTGTTCGGCCACCTATATTTTAATATCTTTTGTAATCCACTATAATGTGCTATGTTTTTATATTGTTTGTTCTCTTTGACAACTAATTTTACATAATTCGGACCCGAAGAATTCAATGATGGCAACCATTTTGAGACATTAGTTCAATTTTTTAAGATTTTTCGGCTTGAAACCATTCTTTTGGAAAAATTTCACTCGATTGCTAAAAAAATTGCTACTGGTGGGGTTTTTTTGGCACGAAAAAACCGAATCTAACATTTATTTTACGATTAAATCAGGTCTTTAATAATAATAACTGCACCGAACAGCGTTCCTTCGCCTTGGTGGTTTATTCAAAATAATTTAAATAAATACAATATGATTAAATTCTTGCATCAAGCAGTTTTGAAAGAGATAAATAATAATTTTTATAAAAAGATTTCATTTATGTTTACAATTCATCTATTTTCTTTCAAATATTTCTCAATTCTTAGCTTTACCGTCGATAAATTTACTTCTAAATCAATCAAATTAGTATCACAATTTGGTATTTTCTTTGTATAATAATCATTGAATGTAATAAGCATATAATTAATTGGTTCATATTTTGTGTAATCACTTCCTCTAACTGGAATATTAAAAAGCGGTATTGCACGGGTATTATGCGCTGCATTATAATAATTTAAACTGTTTGATATATGAGTTGACTTCATATCTCCATTAATAATTTTGAAGATGAAAGACACTTGCGCCATCTTCCGTCTTTCCTCCAGCGTAATCATTTGTAGAAACAGCAGTCTATGCTCATATTTTGGAAGTCTATAGCTATCCCAGTTCATTCTCCTTAGCGCATAAAGTAAAAATTGTTTTTGTATTGACTCTATTCTTTTGCACATATTGTCGTAGTGTGGATTCCATATTTCCGATTCATATTCGATGATTGGTAATACAAATGTAAAATAAAGGCGTTTAATTGTCCATGGATCGACGAAATCCTTGCCGTAGAACTTTAACCAAGCCAGTCTTGATTTGGCTTTAGCCGTGACATGCTCAATGTGTGATTTGAAATTCATTTGCACATCAAGCAACACTCCCAAGTCCCTCATTATAAAGACTCTTTCAATTTGAACGCCGCCTATGTTGTATTTGTATTCATATTGCAGTGATCCCCGATGATATGATATGATCTTTGTTTTGTTTACATTTAGTTTTAATAAATTAACACATTAAGTCTTAACACACTTGACGTTAGAATTTCGTCAAAAATTACTAAAAAAACTATTGATATAAGTACAAAACACTTCTTTCGAAGTTTCCACTGGGACGCGATACTGTAAATCTAGAAATGTTCTGATATAAATTTTCAGTGACGCGTTCGTTCATATACGCAAAATGTTAATATGAATATGGCACTGAGTGCCCCAAAGACGAAATGACCATGTTTTTTTTGCCTGCAATTTTTTTCGAAAACCATGGTGTGAATAGATGCATATTTTATATTTTTGAGGAAGAACAGAGGCCGAAAAGCGACAACACGAAAAAAATATGCATTTAGTGATGTTTGATGAATGAAAATGGTTTAAGTGGAGTTTGACAGTTCATTTGACAGGTTGCACTTTTTTCGTCGCGCAAAATAAAATTAATTAAAATCGATTTTAAAAATAAAAAAACAAATAAAATAGTAATACAACTGATATTAAATTGAAGAACAAGAAAAAACACAGCAGGAAACAGTGAAGTTTTATCAAAAAACTGGAAAATATTACACCGAAAAAATTAAAGATTTTATGGGTTTTCTGCACACAGGCCAAACCGTGGTTGAGATGTCAAATCACAAATGTCATTA
>NW_022202788.1:0-4741 GCF_009176525.2 Contarinia nasturtii | reverse complement strand
GTTGAATAAACCAATAATTGACTGGATGGTCTGTTTTCATTTTAATAAATGTTTGTTTGTTTTTTCAATTGGGATTGACATTAAAAAATGTTAAACTTTGTTAAGGTTTCCAGTTGAGGTGGAGAAAAGTAAAATTTGGATCGATGCAGTAAATAAAATCAATGATGAAAAAAACAAATGTAATGGCACTGGATTGTTGTGTGATGTACATTTTTCGCCCAGTGACATCAAACATTATAAAAGTGGACCAAAACTGAAATCGGACGCAATTCCAATTCGTTTCAAGTCGACGGAAGATCAATTTGTTCTCGAATCGGATTTAATCGAAGATATCGGTATTGAAGAAAGTCACCGTGAACATCAAATTTGCAACACATGTAATATTCTAAAAATGGAAAATGATAAATTGAAAGAAACTAATTTCAATACCGTGGCAAATTCGAATTTGGAACAACAAAAGAAAGATGACCAAATTGAAAAATTATTGTGTAAAATACATGATCAATTGCTAGTTATAATTGGTCTGAAAGAGAAAATCGTTTCATTGGATCAAATTGTGCAGAAAGGCGAGGAAGAAAATAAACATTTGCGAGAAAAAATAATACAATCTCCAGACAATACAGTAAGTTTTGAATTTCATTCAACTTGGTTCGTTATGATAATAGTTTTTGAATTAATTCTTTGAATCTCTTAGGATATCCGAAATACAGAAATCATCAATTGCTTTCTGTTTGGACAAGGACGTATGACAAAATATCCAAAACATGTTCGTGCATTCGCACTTAATCCACACTTCTGTAGCCCGAATGCATATGAATTTGTGCGTAAGACTTTTAATGATAATTTACCACACTGTGCTACACTCCGAAAATGGTACTGCTATTCCGATTTAAACACAAAGCCTGGCGTTACCGAAAAAAGTCTCGAATTTTTGACGAAAAAAGTCGCACAAAAAATGACGATTGGTGAAAAAGTTGTTTGTGCCCTCTGTTTCGATGAAATGTCCATGCAAATTACCTGGAACCAAAGTGTGGGGCAAATGCGTGGCTACGTGTCATATGGATTAGATGAAAATGAGGATCCAGCAGTGGCAAAAGAAGCAATTGTTTTCAAACTCAGTGGCATTAAAGAGAGATTCACTTTACCTGTAGCCTACCATTTTGTTAATTCGCTCGACGGCCCACAAAAAACGGAATTAATTAAGAGTGTTCTAATTTCACTAATGCAAACGGGAGTTATAATAACTAGTATAACAGGCGATGCACATTCAACCAACATAGCAGCATTCAAGATGCTTGGAGCAAACTTAAATGTTTACAGCGAGCAATTTCAGCCATTTTTCTTCTTGGACGGTGCAAAAATTTGGACACACATGGAAAAATTAGTTAGGGGCCAACTCGATAATAAAGGAGTATTGTACGATAAAAATAGAAATCCTGTGCGTTGGTCATACATTGAACAGCTTGTAAAATTCAACTATAATAAAGGATTTTCCAGTAGCCACAAATTAAATAAATCCCACATAGAATGGAGACGACGTCCAATGAAAGTTTCACTTGCTGTTGAAACATTGAGCAAATCAACAGCAGATTCAATTGAATATTTAATGAACATGGGTTATGATGAATTTCAAAATGCAGGACCAACTATTAGATTTATTCGCTTGTTCAACGATATATTTGATGTACTAAACACGAAATTTGTCGATAACAATGAAAATATATTCAAAAATTCTATGAAAAACACGAACAAAAATGCCATCTACACCTTATTTGAAGAGGCTTCCAGCTATATTAAAAAACTCAAATTCAAAACTGAAGATGGCCGAATGATATTGTTTTGCCGATCGAAGGCAAAGTTTGGGTTTATGGGATTCTTAATTGATATGTGTTCACTGAAAATAATGTATGAAATATACGTTAAAGAGGAAAAGATTCTTTCATTCATACCAACGTATTATTTGAATCAAGACGCCGTTGAAATGTTTTTTGGAAAAATTCGACAACGGTTTGGATGCGACGACCATCCAGATGTCATTCGATTTGAAGGAGCCTACAGAAAATTAATGGGTTTCGATTCCGTTTTCATGTCAAAAAAAGGTAACTGTGAATCGTTTCATAACAATTCAGACCCATTTTCGGACATTCTATATGTATCATCGAGACGAGATAAGAGCACTACAGTAAGTGAAAGTGAGGATGAATTCATTGTTACGGAAGAAATTGAAAAACTCCACGAGAAGCTCTTTGATTTCAATGCATCTGCACAAAGTAATTTAACAGACGATCTTAAACATTTCTCAATTGCTCATATTGCCAATGGCATTGAAAATAAAATCAAAAGCACTGATACCTGTCAGAACTGTACCAGTGTTTTCGGTACGTGTAAAAAAGTTCCGATTCTATTTTTGGTTCAAAATTTACTCAAAAACCTTGTCAAAGCACGTATAAAATATGTCAAGAAGCTGATCAGTTCCTAAAATTAGAGCTGCTCAAGGGGAATTTCAATTTTAAAACAATTTATTATTCAATACTGAACAATATTGACATTGAACAAATGTATCAAGAAGCGAGTTTTAGTTGTTTACATAAATTATATTTGATACGAACTGTAGTCGATGGCTACATACAAATAAAAGGATCATTTTTGGCAAGAACAGCCACACAAGACCTACACGCAACAAAATTTCGTTATAAGTTGAAAAAGTTAATTCATTTTTATGGCCAGTAAAATCGAGCAGAATAAAAAAATCAAAGAAGATTTAATGTATTTGTTAAATAAATACGAATAAATATTATATAGACCAGTAATGTGCGAAGGGGGGGGGGGGTTTACCCCCCCCTGTGATTTGGATGGGACAAAATTTTTTCGTGAAAATTATTCGAATTTGCTAGGATTTTTCACGAAAAAAGTGAAGACCTTTTTTTTTCTTTTTTTAGCTCATCAATGTAGAAAATTGAGGAGAATTCTTTCAATTTGCAAAGGTTTTTGGTTCCGAGAGATTTTTTTCCGATTTGCTAGGGTTTTTCGCGGAGAAAATTCTTTCGATTTGCTAGGGATTTTCGCCTCAAAAAGTGACTTCCAAAAAAAAAAAAAAAAACGAAAATTTGTCTGATTCGCTAGAGAATTTTTTGTTTTTGAAAAATCACCCCCCCCTGTAAAATGTAGCTCGCACATTACTGATATAGACCAAACATCAATTTTTTATTACTTTGTCGCATTTTTAATAATGTTTATTTGTTTACTTTTGAATATTTTGCTAAATAAACAGAAGTAATCAATGTATGCATTGAATAAATTTCATCTTGCTTAAAAAATAATTTGTCGAAACAATACGTTTTAATGGCATCGCCTTCACGTTCTTTTTTCATGATTTTAGTCCAAATGAATTTTGCTTTCATAGTAGCGAATTACGATTAATGGCCACAGTTTATTGGCTTCTTTGGCTGCAACAAACTTTTCGCCATTGTTCCATTGTACCCACATCATGAGCTTGCCACCGACTTGTGTTGCATCTGTTAAAAATTTGTAGTTATTAACATCGAATGAAAATCGTTGAAAATAAAGAAGTGAAAAGTATTATTTACACAAAATCTGTATCGGATCGCTGTCCATTTCGATGTTTGCTTCAACGACCGCTTGACTTTCACGATTTTCAGATGCCACCCATTCAATACGCTCTTCAAAGAAATGAATCAATGCTTGTGGCCAATATTCAGTGACATGTTGTGAAGGGATTTCTTCGACATCGTTGATGTCATAAAATTGAAGAATGTATACCATTTCGTCTTCTTCAATTTTTACACCAATTACTTTTGCCGAACGTTGTTTTTCAAAATTGACGACAAAGTTCTTCACAGTTCAAATTCGATTTGGGTTCCCAGGAGTTGTGACTTCGACTGAAGCCCTTCCATTTCAACAAGTATTCGGGCTTAAATACATATAACACAAATCAATTGTAATATACAAACACGTAATAATAATGAGTTTTTTGTTTTTTGTAAATTTTAAATAATCATAAACATACCTCACGATTTTTGAATCGTTTTTGTAACACTTTTGCCACTTCGTATTCCATCATTTGTCAAATTCGGTCGAATTGTTGTTTCTTTAAAATATATTTTTCGTCTTTTGACTAAGTCGAAGCCCGATCATGGTATAGGATTTCCTATATAAACCTTGTAACTAACAACACCTCTAATGTGTATTCCGAGTACTAATCGACGTTTGTAACAATATGGCCGTCACGGTTTGGCAAAATCATAATGAATCGATTAAACTGCCTTAAACTGTTAAAATAAAACAGTAAAAATAAATAGATTTTAATTTTTTACATTTTTGAAAATAAAAAATCTTTTGTTTTTTTAATTTTGTGAGATTTTCTGTCCAAAATATTCAAAAATATCAAATTAATAAAAATGAATTGGTTGACATAACCTCACTTTTGTGTCACAATCGTGATAAACCGATTAAATAATTATTAAAACAGTAGAAATAAATAGATTTTAATTTTTTACATTTTTGAAAATAAAAAATCTTTTGTTTTTTTAATTTTTTGAGATTTTCTGTACACAATATTCAAAAATATTAAATTAATAAAAATGAATTGGTTGACATAACCTCACTTTTGTGTCACAATCGTGATAACCGATCAAATAATTATTAAAACGAAAGTGAGGTTATGTCAACCACTTCATTTTTTATTAATTTAATATTTTTGAATATTGTGCAGTAAATCTCA
>NW_022202787.1:0-3482 GCF_009176525.2 Contarinia nasturtii | reverse complement strand
AAAAAAAATTGTCAAGAGGACCGAATAGAAAAACATACGGAATCGGGTTATAGACACCAATTTAAAGATCTGATAAAGGTTTAACAGTGGTTCAGTTCCCCCTTTTCGAAGGCAAAAAAAGACCAAATATGAAAAAAGGTTAATGTTGGAATATTTGGGTGAGGTTAAGGTAAAGAACGGCTTGGACATTTATAAAATATTCATCTTTGGCATTTGTTGTGTGAATCCAAACTAAAGGGTTACCGCCGAATGTAATTTATCCAATATGCATGAAGAGACTGAATTAAGTATGGCTCATTGAAAAGGTTGAATTCAACAAAACCATGATTGAGCGATTTATTCGTTTGCTGATTTCGAGGAAGCAAATAAAACGTAAAATTGCATTCACTTCCCATTTTCTAGCGAAGAAGAAAAAAACCCATTTTTTTGAAAAAAGGTGACTTTGTGGTGTCAAAGAAAAAATCTCCATTGAGAAAAAGCAATTTGTGTGACACAAAACCTGCCTATTGAGAACGTTGATCAATTTCCGAGATTAAAAAGAAATCGGTGCGAATCATAATTATTTCGAAATAAGCATCTATGCCATCGCAAATTTGAACTTTATCGCTTTCCAGTTAAACCAAGCAGTTCATTTTCTCTCACATTGTGCGAGTTGGCATTGACATATTTCGTCGATACCGACTTGTGCCGGCAGCATTTTGCTTCAAATTTAAATTCGATTTTCATGCTGGAATTATGAGAAGTGCCTCGGTGAAAAATCTGATTTAAAAAGAAAATGACTATCAGAGTTTTTTTCACCCAAAGAAATCGAATCAATGGCCCTAATCCAATCACTTCATCATTGTTGAAACGATGCGTAAAAGCAATGAAACTGCGTGTTAACAGTAACATTAAATTGCTTACAAAATGTGTATACATTTTTCATGGCCTAATAGATGATGATTTTTTTTGTTGTTGGTGCCAAGATAACCATGAACTTGAACATATTCGTCAATTCATCAATCTTCTCTTGATTGTAGATAAGAAGTGAATTGAGATGGCCTAACAATTTTTGCCGATGTTTGTAAGCGCTCATTAAATCATGCGATTCAAAATCAAGATAATCGTCAAGTAAATCATCTCGCATAGACTTCGCACAATCCGATGGAAATTCATCTAATTTCATATTTCGATTTCATTCTACATTAAACACAATCGAGTATAACTTTCCTATTTTATTCTAGTTTTGATCGAATGCTCATTATTATGGATTGATTACGTCTAAATGCTTCGATGAACAAAAAATCGCCTTATCATTTCATTTTTCATTTTCTTTATTGGTCAAATTGCAATGTCTTTATTTTTTGCAAGCTTTTTTTTCGTTACGTATCAGATAGTAGAAAACCCTACCGCTATAGTAATACTATCAGACATTAGGTTTGAGCTATGGATATAGCGGCTGCTATTTCATAGCCGCTATTCATAGGCGCTATTGATCTCGTTTTAATGCATTTATGCATATTGTGCGTTATTTTCTACATCTCTCTCGTACTCTCACTGTACTCATTAAAATGTACAAAAGAATCAATGGGAGGAAATGACACCAAGTTTTAAAATTGGCGCGCTGTTTAGTTTCGATTTGAGTTGTTAAATTACATTGACGTCCCCTTTGAAATTCGGGGCGCCACCGTTGGCTCAAAGAGACTTGAAGTCTTCACATCCTTCCATTGAAAAGAATAGTAGGCTATGATATTCCTACTCGGTTTTACATACAGCACACGAATTAAATAGCGCCTATGAATAGCACCTATAAAATAGCAGCCGCTATATGCATAGCTCGAACCTAATGACTGAATACTATATTAACAGTGCCTATAAATAGTTACTATTTGTACACATTTCAATTGTGTGACCACAACAATTTTTGCGAACTCTAATGTGAACAATGCAACTCTTTGTATTTAAAATCTTCATAGTAGTGAAGACACTTTGTAAGAGAGAGCCATGCTTAGTTCCTTTTTTCAGTCACTCGCAAAAATCTTGCTTTTTTTCAAACATATGACAGATATAATATGGTCGCGTCATTCGTAACTCCCAAAATCCCGACATCGTATCACAGTATGTGCGTTGGAAGGTAGCGGCATAGTCCACAAAATGTCGAAAACGATGTTGTGTATGTGTTATATTTCCATTTTAAATTGGTTAAATTACACATGAAAATTGGCCAAATTTCTTTCAATACAATCTGACATTCGGATTTGCACTCATTCCGACTATTCCTATCTCCACATTCAAATTGGCATGTCGATTGGTGGTGGGGGCCACCAAAAAGAATCGCACCATCTCTGTCATAATGCCTTATCAATCTATTATACATAGCATTGAACTATTCAATGAATATTAAATGTGATATACGCACGTACGATTCAATTTCAGAATGAGCGCGCAACCACATTCGACTGAGCATAATATAGTGATTGCTGGATGGAATCCATCGTTTCGTTTCATTTGACTTTCGTGTGTTTGTGGATATGAATCCTTTTATCTAGAGCATTTGATCAAAATGTGTTGCTCTATCTCTTGCGTACAAATGTTCATTTTCGTATTAATATTAAAAGAAGCGAGGTCGAGCCAGCCCCGACGAATTGGAGTGTTGTGGATGATGGTTTTATATTGCGTCTTTCGGAAAACGACATAATATTGTGTATAAAGTACAGTTCACACGTTATTTTATTCAAAATCGAATTCGATATCCTTCTGTTGCTGCACACACGCTCCCCTCCTCACGCCCACACCCGAAAAACCAAACGTATCATATACAAAACGAGATATCCATCTACTCTCTTGGATTCGCTTGATTATATTGATTATATTTTTGTGTCGTTCTTCGTTTTGATGTGTTTTCGTTTTATGTTGATGATGCAAATATGCTTTTGGCTCCCGAAAATCGAATGCAAAGCATTCCATATGCATAAGGTTATGTCGATTGTCTATGTGTGTGTGTTTGCCTTTGTCTTACGAATCGTCAGTGTATCGATTTCAAATGTTCATCTCTATTCATCTATTTCTTATGTTCACCTTATCTAAGAGTTCTCATGTCTTTCGGGCTGTACTTGATTGGTACAGAATATTCACTGAACACCCACACACGATGCGAATGGGAACAGCGAATCAAATGAATATTTTAGCAACTTTTTCCAGATTTATCAGAGATAACAAAGACTACACTTCGATGAATCTCACTTCTATTGATTATTATTTGGAATTTGATTTGGAAACTATGTCGCATTGTACTACGTAATGATATGTTTGGATCGAAATGAAATCAAATATCGTCGATGTTAAAATGTAGTGATGTTACAATGTATACCAATAAGAACACTCCGAACTGCCATAAGTCAACTTCGAAATGGCAATCGGATTTTTTTTGTGTAAAATGAATGCAGCCATCGACTGTGTTAAGAGTAAATACATGAACTGTTGTCAATTTTGGGACAACACAA